>NW_027116131.1:642236-657960 GCF_000696795.3 Halyomorpha halys | reverse complement strand
AAAAGCAAAATGTTATTTTCGCTAACAACGAAACTTAATAAATGTTAAAGAGTAGAAGTTTTAGAATTAATAGTATCAATTTGTTGGATAATTTCTCTAATTTTGAGATTTAGAAGCGAATTTTTAAAAGTAAGGAAAGAATTACAAAATTTAGAACGTAAAAAAGAGGGGGTCATAAAATGATAAGGAGAATTATCAATGGATATTAATTTTAGGATTTTCGAAATTATTTCAATCATTTTATGGTCCCCTCTTTCTTACGTTATAAATTTTGTCATTCTTTGCTGAGTTTTAAAAAGTTGCTTCTAAATCTCAAAATTAGAGAAAACATCCAAAAAATTGGTAGGATCAATTCCAAAATTTCTAACGTTTCACATTTAATTAATTCTTTTATTGATGGAAAAAGAACATGTTGGTTCTCAAAAATAAAAAAATGGTATTTTCTTTTTGTCAGATGTGCTTCTACTGTTGTATTAAAGCAAATCAGAGATATGTTAGAAAATTTAATTTCTGATCAACTTTGGACTGTCAACAGAAATAAACAGCAAAGAAGAATATTTGAAATCATTAGTTTATTTAATATAAGTAACAAATATTAAAAATAAAACATTAATATTTTCGAAATTTAATAATAATTATTAATAATTTCGAAAACTTATCTTAACTTTTATTTACAAAATCATAAATTATTTCTTCAAATGATATTCCCATTTTTAGCAGCTTTTCAATATTAATATTTTTTAAAAAGTTAAAAAAGTTGTTGTTGCTGCGGTATGTTATGATATAGATGTTCTCTCAACATATCCTGTAAATCTGAAGAGAATCGGTCTGATTCATGATTTTTTTTTCCGATCCCTCTAAAACAGAAAGAAAAAGTGAATTAATAAGTGCATTACTGTGAAAAAAGAAAAGTAATTCGTGTTGGGTATTACCTTTTACTACCTTTGGTATTTTAAGGTTACCTGTTGTGTTTATTTGATATTTATGAGCTATTCATTCTAAAAAAGGTGCTATTTTAAATTCGGAGGTGAGGGGCCTCCTCGTGTTGTATCGCATAGAATATAAAAAAATAAAAATACATTAATTAATAAAAGATAATAGAAAATGGTGAAATTATAAGAAAACAGTCAGAAGTCGAAAGAGAAGTATGATTCGTGAGAATGTACCGAACGGTGAGATCGTCTCCGTAATAGCGACGCATCGGTGCATTTTCTTTTATTCATTGACTCACAATAAATATTTTAATTACTATTCGATTTCTTTTGACCGGACCTTTGGAAAACATGGACATTTTCGAAAAGTAGTACTTATCTTGACTTTTGATTAACAAAATCATGGATTATTATTTTGAAGCCAATTCTCGTTATTACGTCGATTTCCAGTTTTGCCTCTTTTTCAATGTTCAATGTTTCAATGTTGGCTCTTCTCGCTTTAACTATTTTTTTAAAAAAAAATACTACTCTACTGGTTAATATTAAATGTTTTAAAGCCAAGATAAGCCCGAGTCTAATTTTGGGATTTCGGGGGTGGGCCGGGTTGGGGAAGATTCCCTTCTAATTATATTTGGTGGTATGATCCCAAGGGATTAAAATCTTGCCCTCAGTCCGGTCCGTCTAGTTGGTCCATGGAGTAGGGATTTCACTGGACCCACCACGATGTACATAGCACTACAATTTTATATAATAATCAACTTATTTTTAACTGAAGAAAGATTTAGGTTATTATTATAAATTATTTTAGTAGATGTTTGGCCTGAAACGCCGCAATATCCCTCCTCAGCGAAGTACTCCATACTAAAAAGAATTTGGGATACGCCCGTAGAATAACTTTAACTGAGGACGTGCTACCTAGGTCACGTTCAAAGTTTATAAACTGTTTAAGTGAGCTTTTGAGTTAATTTTGAACTTTCCCATAACATGCTACAAACTTAATTTGATTTAAACTAGAACCGGACAGTCTGTTTCTCCTTCCTGGGTTCTGCAGTCCTTCGGGGGCTTTGAGCGATATGTACTATTTCAGTTTCATAATTTGTGATTTTAAAACTTACTTTTGAAGATTGATGAATGTGATTCCTACAAGGAGGAATTGAAATAATTTATTCTTCATTACTTGAAATTACTTAGAATTTTGCCTAATCAAATGTTTGGGAGGCTCCAGCCAAGTGCTCTAGCCTTCCTTTCTTCTCGGAGATACCTATCAGTCCAAGAGCCCAAGAGGAAACCCCAATTTACCCAATTAACTTTAATGAAAACTATGCATAGTTTGTAGATAAATTGATAAGTCTGTATAATTAGGCTGTTGCATAATTTTAAAAAATATATATATTTCATTCAGAGCTCCATATTTTTAAAATTACTTACAACACTAAAAAACCTAATAGAACATCATTTAAAGTACAGTAAATCTGCTAAAAGATGAGCCCTAAAAGAGAAGTGGTATTTTCGGTCAATAGTTTCCGAAATATATTTTTATAAAAACCTACATTTCATAAATAATGTATTGAAAAATCAGCAGATAGTAAATTTATTTTGAGAAAACAATATCTCAAAAACTATTCGACGTACAGATTTCTATTAGAACTCAAATTAAAGCTAGTTTAACGTACTATAAAGTAGTTTATGACGTTTATCTTCGTAGGAGTAGTAGTTTTCATGATATTTGCTAAAATAAATTCACAAGATGTTGATTTCTAGTTGTTCGAACAAAACTTATGGTTTATCAAAAACTATATCTCAGGAAATATTAGATGTACAGTTGTCTGCCAGCATTCAAATTAAAGCTAATGTTTATCTTCGTAGGGTTAATAGTTTCTATGATCAAATTTTGTCTGAACAACTAGAAATAAATTTATTTTAGCAAATATTATAAAAACTACTATTCCCATGAAGATAAATGTTAGTAACTTCTTATAGTATATTAAATTAGCTTTAATTTGAGTACTGGCAGACATCTTTACGTCTACTATTTCTAAAGTTTTCCCAAAATGAATTCAACTATCTTCCAATTTTCCTTTTGTTATAAAATGTTACTTTTTAAAAAACTGCGACTATTGAACGCAGGGCTCATATTTTTGAAAATTTACTTTATATTAAATAATGTTCTATTAGGTTTTCTAGTATTATTGTTAGTTTTAATGATGTAGAGCTCCGAATTAAAAAATTTTTTTTTCAACTTTTTGAAGTAGTCGACATTTTTTTATTCACTCTAACTATACTTGCCAGACTCATATATTTTGACTAGTAACTATTAAAACAGTTTTCATTAAAGTAATGAAGGAACTGACTTATTTTTTTCACCGGGCTCTTATACTATAATTACATACTACTGGTGCCCGTACTGGTATGGTGGGGGAACAAATCCGGCAAGTGGGCCTTGTGGTCCTTTTGCCAACCCCTGGAGTTGCCGCCACGTACTGACCAAGGTGGGAGTGTCAAGATTCATTCTTCGGGACCGCCGAAAAATGAATGTTTAACTGCTCCAAGGTGGGAATCGAACCCACAATATTCCGAACCGAGCGCACTGGGACCTCTGCCCCAACCCGCACGGCCGTCACGTCCCTTAATTACATACTAAAACAACATTTAAATTATTTCTGCTTCTTTAATTAAATTTATTACTACTATTATTGTCTTATTGTTTTCTAGTCAATTTATATTACTTTTTACTTCACTATTTTTATTATATTGTTTTCAATTTCGTTTATATCCATATAATTTTACCTTTTACTTATTCTATTGCTCTATTTTACAATATAAATGTTTAGTTATCACCTTTTATCTTAAAAGTAATTTCATTCAAAAGAGGATATTTCGTTCAGTTAATTTTTTACCCAAATTGTTATCCGTTTCATTACTTCTCATTCTATTGTGTAACATTTTCTTCTGCCCCAATTTCATCAATTTATCAGCTCATTATTAATTACTATGTCTTTTAATGTATCTTATTGTTTAGTTTATAGATCTTTTTTGTAATAGTGATTCTTTTGTATCCATTTATTATTCATTACTCGGAGATCGGATTTTTGAACAGTAAAAAAAACCAAAATATGTTTATAAAACCCAAATTATGCAATTATCAACATTTATTGTATAATTTATAATGTTAATACATTGAAAACTTGCATAACCTATTTTGAATCTTATTAAACTTTCTAAATCTATTTTTTATATTATTATATATTTAATAACTATGGAAAAACTAAATTTCTCTGAAATTTCACCTAGCATGTTCTTCCCCTTAGCTTTTCAACAGTGTATTTACATACGAACGTATTACTAACTAAAAACATGAAAAAATAAATGAAAAAGTTTGATTAATAATGTAAAGGTATATTCATATTTATCTAACTAATTGATTTTAAAATTTAAAATACTCGGAGGCACCCCTTGACAGCGGCCAACTCCTATATTATGAATTATACATCTGTTAATTTAATTGTTCATTGCTCAAAATGTATGTCTGTAATTCACATGTATTCTGTAGTTCATATTTTATTATTTTTTCAATATTGTGTAAGTAAAAATTCAAACTAATCTTTTTGCCAGCATTTTAATTTAAACTTCTATTTGTTAAACCCTATATGTAAAATAAAATATTACACGGTGATCCACATCAAATTCTTTGATAGCCGCCAAAACTGCACTAACCCACTTTTTCAGACACCAACAGGAAGCCCACAATGGTAGTGAAGACTTTTTAAAAAGAGTTTATTTTACATTTATTTTACGCAAATAAAAAACTTAAGTTTAAAATAACAATATCAGAAAGGACCAGGGTGGACAGAGCAAGTGCTAGCTAAGAGATAAATTACAGACATTGTATAAAGAAAATCTGCAGTAGTTCTAGAATCCTTACTTTGATAGGGTGTACATGTCCGTTAGAAACAGTTGGGTACCCACGAGAGGGTTCTTAAAGCTAGATTATATTATTTGAAAAATAAGGTAAAATACAATATGTAACTTATCATATTGCCTTTCCTCAGCCCCCTCTTTTGTGCATGAAATGATGTAAAAGAGATTAATTTCACCGATTTCTCGCTACTCCCTCTCCCCCCAATGCCAATTACTAATCCACACCACACGAAGGATGGTGCTTAGAAATAAAAAAAAGCTTGGTGATCAATAAAAATGTTTTGAAACTATAGAGGTAATAAAATAATAATAATAATAATAAATGAAATTCCCACTGACCACAGCTGTGTCAGAATTAAGGACTTGAGAGGGGAAGTGGGAATCCAATAACAAACTTTGTGTTATTTGTTTTTTTGTTTTTTTATTTAATTCAACATTTCGTATGTTAATCAATTCATTGCTTTGCCTCAAATTTGTGTCAATTTTAAGCTTAAAATAAATTTAAATCACAAAAAATAAAAATAAAAAAGTTAAATAAGGAAAAATATAATAAAACAAAATTAAAATGATTAAATATTGGCATACACCTATGTATGTACAATATGAGTAATTCAGTTCAAGCATTAACTTTAATGCTACAAATTTTAACCAAAAAATATTGAAACGTGCAATTACTTACAAAAAAAAATCATAGCGTGCAAAAGTTTGGAAAAATCGCCAAAAGTGCAATTTTCAGCAAAATAAAATTATTGTTATTTGAATGTTTTGTTCCCGAGTTCAGAATTCCATCAATGTTTGATGGAATTCTGAACTCGGGAACAAAACATTGAAAAAATAACGAAAATTCGAATATTTAATACTTAATATTTTCGATTTATACTTGTTAGTTTGTTTTTATAATTATCTTTGTATACCTCTCTTTTGTTTACATGTCACTTTTATTACAAACTAGCTTCACCTACTTTAAATATTTCTATTTTAGTCCAGATGAAAACCTATAGTGTGGGTCGGAAAGTGGGCTATTAATAAATGGTTGAACCTTATTTTTGATTTTTTCTTGACTACAACCCTGACTATCTTCTAAAACAACATTTAATTTTGTTTAAAACTTGTGCTTTTAGCCATCTAATAGGCAAAATAATGGTAAGATTTTTTAATTTTTACTATTTATTTTTTTTAAATATTGAGAGGGTATGGGAAGAGCTATGGGCATCTCCACCCTATCTTCGCCCTGGGTTTCGCTTGCTCAAAATTCGATTGTTGTTTTACATGAGATGAAAAGAATAAGATCGAAAAATATTGAATCAGTCACAGAGCCGTTACCATTACCTGAAAACAAATGCTTGTTTAAACAACTAAGAAAATTTCCATGATGAGTTAAGAAGTCAAATTTTCATAAGTGATATAAGGTAAAATTAATCATCATCAAAAAAGTTAGTTTTTTGTAGGAAATTTCCGGATCAATGGCCACTTCCCCTCCGATGGAATAAAGATGGGGCGGCAAAAACTCTTGGGTCTAATGATGCCTAAACTTTAACCCGTAACGCGACAGTTCCGTCGGTCCCTGTGAAATCGTTTGTCTAGTTTTTATATCTAGCCAGGCGTTCGATATAATGCATTTATACAAATGGGTTATACAACCTTAAAAAAATGAAATCATAAATGAGGTTAGAACTCTAAAGCATAAGGCAAATAAGATATTTACTGGTGTTCTGTTGTGTTTAGTGTAACGTTAGCAAGATATGCTCAGAACCACGTATCGCACTGAGGGAAATGTACTATTTATATAAGAAAACAACTAAATCGCATTTTTTTTTTTTTAATGTCTTGAAATTGATAGGATAGCCAGGAAGGCCAAAGAAAGGTTAAACTAAATGTTAGATGTTTTCCAATACGATTCGTTACTGTGAAATGAAAAATGATGTTATTTTTCTGGGAATTAGTCTCTCTCTCTCCTTCCCTCCCTCCTCTCTTCCTACATTCCTTGATTTGGATTCATCATAAGTGTTCTATTGATATAATTTATAAATGGTTATAGCAGATATTTGTCATCTACAGATGTACAATATTATGTTTTAGTTTTTTAAAAAATAAATTATGATGGAAACGCATTCTACACGCTTTGGTTATTCTAGACATTTAGTATATAAAACAAATATCAACAGAGATTTGAAAATTCGTACCTTTCCTTTTTGGGAATTCGCTCTGTCTATTAACTATTTTTTTCCCTTTATATATAATTTTTACACTTTCTTGAGAATGGTCATTATTTTTTAAATAAATAAATTTTAGTCTCAAAATGATTTCTATTTCTTTATTGTCCGATACGGCCAACCTCAAGGAAAATCTCAATACAATTTTAGAACCATATCATTTTTTAAAAAAATCTTTGTATGGGCTGTTATGTGCGGATTATAATTTTTTGTTTGTAATAAATTATAATAGAGAAGGTTGGCTGTGACAAAAAATTTTAATTTTTAATTCAATGTGAAAAATCAATAAAAAAAAAGGGTAATTGTGGACTGAAATTAATGACCTATATATTTATTTATTTTTTTTTCTTTAATCTCTTCTACTAACACTCAGGTTGCAGTTTGCATACAGTGTTCTAAACAGGTTTGGTCAAAGTTTGAACATTAGCGCTCTAGATTGAAGGGAACGCTCTATTGATGGTCTCAACAAATCTGTAACCGCCGCCAATTTGTCACATTATCGCAGCTTCCTTGCTTCAATAACCCGCCCCCCTCTCTTCCTCCTCTCTGTTCCTCCTCTCTCTATCGCAAGATTGCATCACAGACCTGCTCGGCTCGTGGTTGTATTGTTATGTAACAGTTCGTTGGGGAGAAAATAAACTCAGGATAAGATCTCCCTGATTGTTATTTATATTTTTAAAAAATAAAAGAAAAAACTAACATTCAATGTATTTTAAGTAATTATTCATTTTTTGGACTGAAAGGTGTTGCATACATTTTTTTAGAAAATCTATTGAATACTTTTTTCAGGGCTTGAGTCTATGTTTCAAACATAGTTGTTTATTTGTTTACTACTTCAGGTACTTAACTTTATAATCACTGTCTGGACCGTTCTATCCTTCTTTTCTGCACCGTTAAGTAATAAACTTCCAATAAATAGATGCTTTTTATATTGATGGGGGTTCAGCGGTAGCAGCCTGGCAACGTGCCTTTCTACCAATCCTAAGGTTACGAGTTCGAGCCTGGCCTCATCTGGGATTTTTACAAAAATGAAATTATACAAAACTTACTCACAGCCTCCCCCCGGGCATTTGTGAGGCTCCTTAGTCACTCACAAAAAATAGACTTAGTGACGAACCCACCCTACGAAAAAACAACGTCAAGAAACGCACGATGTATTTCCTAATACATCGCGCGATGACTTAGACCTTTATGGTCTGTCGCCCATATAATAATTATTTTATTTTAATGTGGTTGATTGAAGACGAAGTAGGTGAAAAATAAGTGATAGATCCTATTCTAAAGAGGAATTTAGGGATAGAAATGGATGAGCTATCCTTAAAAGAGACACCAGGAATAATTAAAGTCATGCTATAGAAAGAATTTCTATTGATGGAGGGAAAGAGGTATACAGGTTTGTAGGATAGGGGGTAGTATTTAAAAAGGAAACAGAGAAGCAAATAGTTCTTTTTTACTTCTTAAATTCTTAATTTCAAGGGCTCAATGCCGAGGCATTCTTGTATTTTATTTAATTGATTTTGGTAGTACCAAAGAATGTGTAAAAATCAGTTATTAAACCTACTCAATATTCCAGTTTCAAATAAAATACCCTGGCGACCCAAGTGATAAATTTTATTGTGTTCATGTGATGTATAAACTTGAAAATAAGATCCGAGTTTCTCATATAATATATTTTCATTAATTGTATGAGAGTGGTTGATTATAATAAAAACACAAGTAGTTTTGATCCTATAATCCCTACGATTTTTATTAACTCTACGATTTTTCGGCCATTGGAATATTATCAAGAAGACAACCTAAAATTTTCATAATATTAACATATAATTCAAACCACTCTTAATACACTAATATTTCTTCTAACATGTTCTACACTTTTAATCGAAGCGGTAAGTAGATGAAGAGACAATGTTACATTGCATGATTTTTGACGCTTTAGTGTGGATGAAGGAGGTAGGTGGCAATCAAGCTAGTGTGAGGTACTTTGACCTCAAAATCCAATTAGTAACAGAGTTACCTCGATGTAGGTTGTAGGGGGGCTCTGTCTACTTCAAAACATAACAAGCTCCAACAAAAAAAAAAATGAACTTTGCTTTTCATTCACTCACCCCTTCGATTGCCCAAGTCAACGATCTTTAAAACAAAAATTAGCCACCGTATGTACTGTTTGCTCATATGCTCACTTTATTAATACATTTTTTGAGAGTGTAGGATCAAAAGTATTTGTGTTTTTAATATGATCCTATATAATCTGATTTCTATATAGTATATGATTAATATTACTCATGTTACAACTTCTGTTTGTTGGGTTTTATTAGTAATATTTTCAGTGAGCATATCACTTTCCTACAAGGCTGCATTATTATTAAAGGTATTAATTTAACTTATTGACTCCATTAATGAGCTATTCAATTAGATTGGTTAGTCAGAATGTTGGCCAATGCGCCGATTCACTGCCTATTGAATTAGAAGAGCCTATGGCTTTTTCCTTTGACTGCTTGGCGACTCTCCAGAAACCGTCCCTACTCCTTCCAAGTTAGTTTCGGAACCGTTCATCCTTTAGTTTCAGAGGTAGCGGGGTACTTTCCATGGGCGTAGGCAGAGGGGACCAGGGAGGAGCCATACCCTCTAGAATTTTATAAATTATAGAATTAGAAAAAAAAAGGAAAGAAATTAATCAACTTATTTGATACATGGATTCTTTCTGGAAACATGCTATGATTAGGAAGGTAATGGCAGAAAAAGATGGTGGCGTCCAAAAAATCATCAGGGATAAGTGCTTATATTTTCATTGGTAAACCTTGGTGTTAACGATATAAATCAATCGTTCCATTTTCGATAATTTCTTGTGTTCAACATAATACAAATTTAAAAAGTAATCATTGAATTTTATGAAGTAGAAATAAAATGGCGGTGGTATTTCTTGGAATGCGGAATTATATATCTTTCTTTTAGCCAACGTTTTAGTTTTGTGTGTGTATGTACCTACACTTGGAGAAATACTGCCCATGGTATTTTCATTAACGCTATGTTAAATAAATAAAATAAAAAATAGTAATAAAATAGGGGAGGCTATGAAAGTAGGATTATCGACTTCAATTATTATTTTTTCGGTGATATTAGGTCGACAAATATTAAATAGAAAGAAAATATATACGTGTTTCAGTGTTCTTGCTAATGTGCGCTTTGATCCAAAAGAAAGATATTTGACATAATTTTAGAAATTTTGTATATTATTTTTTTCTCTCCCCTTTGCCCTTTATGAATTTAAAGGTTATTTATTATATACCATCAGGTTTGTTTCAAATAATTAAAAACAACTCAAACTTTTCGTTTTATATTTACGGTCCTAATGCCTTTACATAGATCTGGTTTGTGGCATTTCGTCCTGTTTATATCGTCTTAAACCACGCATAAGTTTCGTATAGGCAAGCTATAATAATTTTGAGAAAAAAAATCTAAGATTCCATGGATGATCATTCCTGACAATCCTCCGAGGCGCCTGAAAAGAAGATGGCCACGAGACCAGCCAATGTAAAATGTCATTAGAGTGCTACCAATGGGTAGTTTCTCTACACGCCTGTAACACTCCAATTTAACTTAGATCAGATTTACGAAATGTATTATAATGTACAGTTGTAAATAGCAATAAATAAATAATAATAAAAAAAAAGAAAAAGATTCCATGGATGAGAAAAAATATACAATCAAAATTTAATTTTTCATTACTATTTATGTATTTTAGGTTGTTTTTTTATTGCACAAAAAACGAATTATAATTTTTTTCCCCATAAAAATTTATTTTATCCTACTTTTCTACAGATTGTTTTTAAATTGTATTCATATTATAGCAAAGCGACCAATGCTTTTTGTATTCATGTATTCTTGTGTAGAATCAGAAAAAAAAAATGTTGCTCATTGTGTTAAATGAATTCAAATATATACGATAAGTCATAATGAGGTGTTGGTGGTTGACCGTAGATTAATATGTAGATAAGATGGTGGGGGGGGGGGGTGGTGCGGCCAGCAAATAAACTAAAAAAATATTTATTTGTGCCGATGTTTTGACCTGAAGATACACACTGGAGACATGAAAATTAAAAGATATAATAAACTAACAATTTTTTACATTTCTCTGAATAATGGTGGTTTTTAGACTTGATGAAGACCTGAAATTAGGTCGAAACGTCGGCACGAATAAATATTTTTTTAGTTTATTTGCTGGTCGCACCACCTCCCCCCCCCACCATCTTATCTACATATTAATCTATGGTCAACCACCAACACCTCATTATGGCTTATCGTATATATTTGAATTCATTAACACAATTTTTTTTTACATTTTTTAACATTTTTATTTTGTCTTTACCAGGGCTAAGAAACAACCATCATTCACATAAAAATTTGTTAGTTTATTATTTATTTTAGTTTTTATGCCTCTCTGAATGATGGCTGTTAACTCCTTTTTTTAGCCCTGATAAAGACCTGAAATTGAGGTCAAAACGTCGGCACGAATAAATAATTTTTTAGTTTATTTTCTGACCGCACCCCTTAAACCATCTTCTTCACCTATACGATAAGTCGCTTGAAGAAATTGAAACGCCAAGAAACTGCTCGTAGATATCGATTACTTCAACATCTAGTTGACAAACGCTCTAAACTTCCAATTTACTATAAAACTCTCATACACTATGATAATCAGACCAATTTGGACGTACGGGAATGAGTTTTGGGGCTCTAGCAAACCATCAAACTCCTCCCTTATCCAATTCTTGCAAACCAAATTCCGCTGTACTTATTGTATTTTTTTTTTCATACAATAGTAAATTTCAATAAATAAAGAAAATAAAATTAAAGTGTATACGAAATAACAAAAAACAATACCCTTCCACTAAATTGGAAAAAAAAAATTAGGAAGAAACAATTCAGATTAGTTTTTAGCATGCTATAAAATTCTTAAATATTAATATTCACTGAAACAAAGAGATATTTTAACTGGTAACTCAAAAAAAAAATTAACTTTTTGATTGCTCTAAAAACTGGTATTTAAAGTTAAAATATATTTTATGCTTCATCAGTCCAGTTATTTTGGTTTTAGAAAGAATCCAGATGAGTTGCTAATTGGCCAGACATCAACAGGAAAACGATTATTAATTCTTATCGTGCAGCAGCTAACAGTTGCTTTAAAAACATTGTGTACTAAGGGAGAAGTGGGCAAAAATTTCGAGTTTTTCAGTTACCATTTCAATATTTTTTTAAAACATATAATAATATTTTTCAGCTTTAAATTTGCTATTATAAATCCCTCCAAATCACATTTACTCTTCGTCATAAACCCATGACTTCTTGCCCTATAGTATCCTTTAATAATACCCCACTTATATCTGTCGAACAGATACTTAGGACTACGTCTGGAAAAACGACTGACATGGAATCCTCATACAAGACTAAAAAGACAAGAAGAAACTGCTCGTCGATTCCGACTATTACAACATTTACTAGAAAAACTGTCTAAATTGCCAATCCATTACAAAAGACTGATCTACACGAGTGTTATAAGGCCCATCTGGACATACGGAGTTGAGCTTTGGGGCTCCACTAAACCATCAAATTCCTCCCGAATCCAATCCTTACAGGCCAAAATCCTTAATGCTCCTTACTTTGTCACAAATCAAGTCATCCATCAGGACCCCAATGTTCCATATGTTGCCGATTTGGCCAGAACCATATACCATTCCTTCCATGATAAACTTCCCAACCACCCAAATCCACATGTTTCTGACATGGCTTCTCCTTCATTACCTAACAATCCTCCAAGAGCCTGAAAAGAAGATAGCCTCGAGATCTTCTCCTCTAGAAATGTTATTGGAGTTCTATCAATGGGTAGATTCTCCACATGTTTGTATCATGTCACTATGTCACCTACAGCAAATTTACTTGTATATATTTTAATAAATTATTAGTTGTATATATTTAATAAATTATTAAAAAAAAATGACTATAAATTGATAAAACACAAGATTTTTTTTAGGTTGTGAAAATAAAAATCGAGAAAGCAGCCAAATAAACGCATTTTATGGTTAGATTTCTCTAAATTAGAAATTCAAATATTTTTGTGGGAATTAGTTCCATCTATATCCCATTTTTTACTCATATCTCCTTTTCTATAAATAAATAATTGCTTATCAGATTTCTGTTATCAAGAGTGAAAGAGATCTTTCTTACCTAGATCCATAGAAGCTAGATTAGACTTACCCAGCAGCTATACGATCCGATCCCGCCGAGCAAGCAGTTCGCCGATAGGAGAAATCGGCTGGCAACAAGCTCGATCGATAAGGATCTGACCTATGGCTGAGTAACTGATAAGTATCTTGACACACTAGTTGTATTGTTTCAGGCCGACAGTTTTCTTTCTTGATTTCCATCCTATTAAGGAAGCTGTTGGAAAATTAATAACAATAAACCACCACTGGCAAAAGACTGTGGGGAAAAGAAAAGACTTGTTCCACCACAAGTTTTGACTATCTCCATACTCGGTTTGGAACAAGCCTAAGGTGTGACTATTTTTTACATCTATATTAAGAAGTTATTGTTTACTTGCAAATTAGTCTCTAAAATAGGTGTTTTTTTTCCACTCACACAACTTCCCTTATCAATTTTTATGCATAGTCCAATCCGAAATTTGTTTCTAGTGTTTACTCCAGTTGTTGAATATTTTTTTATTTCTTGAAATTTACAACTGTACAAAAAAAAATGAAAGGATATGAGGAAAAAATGGGATATAGACGGACACAAAGATGTTATTTGAATTTACTTGTTCTTTGTTGGTACTATTTTATCACACATTTAGCGTTTAGAAAAATCTAAGCACAAAATGCGTTTCTTTGGCTGCCTTCTTAATTTTTATTTTTAAAAGCTTATAAAAATCTTGTTTTTTTAAAATCAATTTATAGCAAATTTAAAGCTGAAAAATAATACTATATGTTTTAAAAAGTATAAAAACGATGATTGAAAAATTTAAAAAGCCCGAAATTTTCGCCGACTTCTCTTTCAGTGCCCAATGTTTTTAAAACTACTGGTATCTACTGCACGATAAAAACTAATAATCGTTTTCCTGTTGATGTCTAGCAAATTCGCGATTCCATCTAAAATCAAAATAACTGGACTGACGTAGCAAAGTGGAGTAAAATATATTTTAACCTTAAGGTTTGCCTTATTTTTTATTCTATGTATACTATATATATATATATAAAATATTGTCGTATTTAAATACCAATATTTAGAGGAATCAAAAAGTTCTTTTTTTCAAGCGACCAGTGGAAATATATTTTTGTTTCAGTGAATATTAATATTTAATAATATTATAGGATGCCAAAAACTAATTTGAATTGTTTTTTCCATAAAAGTTCTTTTTGTGGATGCGTATTGCTTTTTGTGATTTTGTATACATTTTTATTTTATTTTATTTATACATTGAAATTCACAACTATAAAAAAAAAATACAATTAATAAATTTGATAAATGTTTCAAAACACATGATAATCTTGGGAAGAAACCAGGAAATGGTGGTACTTTAATCATTGATTTAAATTAGAAGATCCCATCTTCATCTTCTTTTCTGACCCTTTGGAGGATTATCAGGGATTTTTAAGGATGAGAGATTAAGAACTATTGGGTTTGAATGGATAAGGATTATTGAATTAAAGGACGTATATCTATTTATCAAAATCTGCAACGTATGGGGTCTTATGGATGAGTTTATTTGTGACGTAATACGAAGCATCAAGGATTTTGGTCTGATTATCATAGTGTATTATGGTTTTTGTAGTAAAAAGGAGCTATTTTTGTCTCATCAAGCTCGCTCATTAATACGTCTTGATAATTTGTTTCTATGTTTTGCTCTCCGGCTTTTAATCATGATGTTAAATGAAAACAAAGTCTTAATTATAATGTTCGTGTTGGAAGATGAATGAGGTCTCAGTTAAGATCAGTTGTAGGGTACGAGGGGACTTGGCAATATTCCAGTGGCAGTGTTCTGTTCAAGCAGGAGTAACCAAATCAACTGACGACAGTCGTGTCCTTATTTAGTTTGTTTAAAAAAGCTTAGACGAATCAATAATGTCGCTGTGAATGTTAGCCATTGGTGAATACAAAATATCTAGTATTCGTGACAGATAAGGTTTTATGACAGTATTATCAATATGTTACTATCTATCTGCACATGAGCTAACAAATTCATTTCAACATTAATTGAGTTACAGGAGTACATAAAAATGTACCGTATCATGCGATAGGAATGTGTTATATCGGGCGAGAATAGGCCTGCGGTGGCAAGAATAGGCCTGTGGTGGCGAGAATAGGCCTGTGGTGGCCAGAATCGGCCTGTGGTAGCGAGAATAGGCCTGTGGTGGCTAGAATAGGCCTGTGGTGGCTAGAATAGGCCTGCGGTGGCAAGAATAGGCCTGTGGTGGCAAGAATAGGCCTGTGGTAGCGAGAATAGGCCTGTGGTGGCTAGAATAGGCCTGTGGTGGTGAGAATAGGCCTGTGGTGACTAGAATAGGCCTGTGGTGCCTAGAATAGGCCTGCGGTGGCAAGAATAGGCCTGTGGTGGCGAGAATAGGCCTGTGGTGGCCAGAATCGGCCTGTGGTAGCGAGAATAGGCCT
>NW_027116131.1:626305-642102 GCF_000696795.3 Halyomorpha halys | reverse complement strand
GAGAATAGGCCTGTGGTGGCCAGAATCGGCCTGTGGTAGCGAGAATAGGCCTATGGTGGCCAGAATAGGCCTGTGGTGGTGAGAATAGGCCTGTGGTGGCCAGAATCGGCCTGTGGTGGCGAGAATAGGCCTGTGGTGGCCAGAATCGGCCTGTGGTGGTGAGAATAGGCCTGTGGTGGTGAGAATAGGCCTGTTTGTTTACTTACTCCTTGTAGTCAGCTCCATAAAGTGGATACTCTTAATTGTAGAGAAATCTGGCGTTCAAGCGTAATTCTGACCAAATCACCTACTTGCACAACCGTTGGTATAGTAACAGTAATTTCTTACAAAGTAATGCAACTCTGACCCTTCATGGGTTGTAGCGGTACAGATTTAATTTTTTTTTTAAAAAAAAAACTTAAAAAAAAAATTTGTTTTTTAAAAAAAACTGGGAGTGTTTTTACTTCGAAGTAAGATAAGTTAGAATGTGCTTAAACTGGTTTAATGTTAATTATAAAAGAGGAAAAAGAGTGACCTAATCCTTATGGGGCGAGAATTTACCAAGAAAGAGAAAAAGTATTCCCATCAACACCCACTTAATTTTTTTTCCTCCCCCGAATCTGAAAGCTAAAAAGTGTGCCTATCTTCCTGCAATAAATTCATCAGAATATTTTGATAATTCAATGGCATAGTAATGCATGGTATAGCAATATTGTTTAAAATACATACAGAGGGGGTTGGCCTAGTAAATAAAATAACAAAAAATATATAAGATTAGGATAAGAGAAAATAAAATAAAAGTAATAATTAAGAAGAAAAAGAAAATTTGGAAAAATGTTTGTGAACGAAAGAATTTTGTTTTCTTTTTGTTCACTTACATTTTATATAATAACACTAACATTCGCTAACTAAAATATATATTAAAAAACTTGATTTAATTTAAAATATACAAATATATGATAAAATAACACTGTTTAAAATGCAACCAACTAAGAATCCAATCCATAAACATTTCTTTTGGTAGAACTTAAGGAACTTAGAAAATATATATATTTATATTAAAAAAAAAGATAAAAAATCTGTCAATAAATGACTGATAATGAACATATTTTATTATATACACAAAGTAATTTTGTGAAAATTTGTCGATGAATAAAAATTAAATTGATACATCTTGAAAAAATATTTAATTATTAAACTAATAGTTAATTACTAATGATTCAAAATAATAATAATTTAAAAAAAAAATGATACAAATTAGATTAAGAGACATATTTTTGGCGGGGAGGGGGGAGGTGCTATTCACACTGTTCATGTATACCAAACAATCCACAGGTTAAAGGATAAATATTTATAAATATATAAATTTTATGAATAACATAATGTTTAATGCCGCATGCGATATCGCACTATAATATTTTACTATAATATTATGAATTGCCTAAAGCTTTAGTCTTATTATTAATCTAAATAAATTAGTCGATATTGTAGGCTTGTATTTGATGATTCTGTAATATTTTGATGTTTGTATATATTTGTGAATATGATCGGACGACAAGGAACAGAAATTCATCTTAGTGCAACGTGCACTAATTAGTGCCATATATTTTTGGACTAGCTCTCGTCGTTAATTACCATATCAATTGTTATCTGATACGTATTGTAAGCCATCTGATCTGCCAGGCTGATATGGCGTGTCAAAGAACTTGAAAGCATCTATTAATGCATGATAGAAGTAGATTGCAAGAATTTATTTAATTGAAGAGTAGTAATACAATTAGGTGTAATAAGTATTAGTGTTTTAAGTAAGCATACAATATATATATAGTATGCAATTATTTCGTTATACTGCTGAAATAAACATTTACCGATTGAGCAATATTACATTAAGAATATTCTCATTAGCAATATTAAAAACTTTAATATGAATATTTAGAATTTTTCCACCTAAGTAATTTTATTCCATAATCACAAAAACGTTTTGTGATAGTAGAGTACCTTTTGCCGCCGTTATTCATTAAAATAAGTATTTTTCATAGCTATCACTGATTTGACTTTGGAAAGTCCACAAATATTACCGTACAGCTGTAACCCACACAATTCTATTTTCTATATATATATATAGAAAATAGAAGAACGAAAAAAAAAATGTAATAAATAAATACTCGCATACATTATTTACATTTAGCTTTGTGAACTTTGATCAACCAATCTTTTCCACTGGAAGTATATGCAGGGCTACAAGGGATCCTAGCGATTTACTCCTAGCCACGTCACGAATATAGAAGTTTAGCGGAGACTGTGGTTGCTCTTGTGCCGCATTCATTTATGACTTGAGTGGAGAAGGTGGTCATACCAACAGCAGTTCACGAAATGTCTCTGAGCCAATAACGTTGCAACTTTCGAGGAGGATTATAGGGATGGTTGGCGTTGAAAAAAGTTCTTATGAAAGTTGGAAAATCTTGATAGATTAGCGTCTAGAAGATATGGGATGGTGAGGTCATGGTGTTAGATTTTGTGACTAGGCAATAAGATTATATATATATATATACACCTTCAGTTGTGTGAGTTACAGCTGTACGGTAATATTTGTGGACTTTCCAAAGTCAAATCAGTGATAGCTTTGAAAAATAACAATTTTACTGAATAACGGCGGCAAAGGGTATAACGTATTTGTGATTATGAAATAAAATTACCTAGGCGGAAAAATTCTAAATGTACATATTAAAGTTTTTAATATTGCTAATGAGAATATTCTTAATGTAATATTGCTCAATCGGTAAATGTAAATAGAATGGGCCGTGAAGTAGCTTGTTTTCCGATTGTTACTGATCATCGGTTAGGTAAACAGTTTTATTTAAATTTTCTAATTAGGTTTTATGCATTTTTAATATTTTAACATAAAACCCATTGGTGGTTTGTAGTAGAACAAAAAAGTGGCTCCTCAATATTACCACGGTTGTTTCAAATTTATTTAAACTTCTTGCTATTTTGAACTAGTTGCTACCACTAAAAGAAGTTCTTGTAGATGTGTGCATGTTATGAATTTAACACATTTTTGGTTACTGGTCTTCTGGGTACCACCACTGTTTCTTCAACGGATTTTTTTTTTTGTTTATAGATAGATTTGTTGTTTGCTTGCATTTTGCATGCCTTTTGCCTCCGATACCAAATAGGGAATAAGTGCAAAATTGTTGAAAAACATGATTTTTACAATAGGTCATCAAAATTAAAATTCATCGAGCGTGGTCAGCTATGATAAAAAAATCAGACTGTTTTGTCTCTTTTTACTACCGCCTAGATTTTTGTAGTCGTCAGCCTACTGGATCCAATTAGCTCCCGGACCTTAACTAGTAATGGTACACTGAATGCGAGAGGTCTGTCCTGAGAAAGTAGTATGATGTCCTCCTTCGCCTAATGACCCTGAACATTCAGACGTAATCCCTGGATCTAAATCTATTTGTCAGCCTGTTACGAACAGCATTATAGTTGAAGGAAATTGTGTGACGTTGTTAAGAAGTGATATGGCCGAATTGGCGACGAAGCCTCCGCTTGAGGATTTATAGTTTGCTTGTACCCTCACTGAGAACAGCAGATTCGTGCATACCTATACATCTGAATCCGCTGAGTCATTCTAAACACAACAGAAGATAGTTTAAAGGTGATTGCTATCGTCAGACCTTGGTAGTAACCTTCCTGCGTGAAAATATACCGACGGTAACTGATTAAGATTCACTATAGCAAATGGATGAATGAGTCCGATCCATTTACATCAAATTAACCAAGGAGCTTCAGAGGTAGAGCGAACATTCGGCATACTGATCAACTACCTTCACAGACTCCGCATACGTTTGCTGTCTATACAGAAACTTATTACAAATTCTGTTCAGATAATATCAACTAATATTGTTATTTCGACAAATCCTTACCCTAGAGAGTCCAGTTAGATCAACGCTGTTTTATGAAGAGGTGGATTATTATTTAAATTAATGAAAAGAAATTTTAATGCGACAACTTTCGTCTGCATTGTTGTAATATTTAAGGTGTAAATAATTTGCGTCAAGATATGAAGTATAATTGTAATCTTCATAAAGCAACATAAGTTTTCGTTTTTTACTTTGAAGATGAGTTTATTCTGACATTTTACTAATCTTTTATATATAATTTTATATAATATAAAATTATATTATATATAGAAAACGGGTCTTTTTCTGTAAAATACTATTGCATTCCTCTATAGAAGCGTTTTTACTTTTAATAAGAAGCTAACAATACTTCTCAATGAAACTATTGAAGCTTCATTGTGAAGTATTTATTGATAGAATTTGGGCCGTTGACAAGTGGAACAACAACAATCGAGAAAGTCAAGAGAAAAGCTCAACTGATTATTGGGGATCCAAAAAAAGGAAGTGCGCATGCTCGATAGGTTCACCGCCAAGACTGCATAAACTAGTGGATCTAGTGGTACTATTTACCTTCCATTTATTTTATTTTTTTGTGATAAATAAGTTCGTTTATAACATTTTTACAAAATGAAAATGAAAATGAATTAGGAAGTTATTTCATCCTAATTTCAGATTAATTTAATAAAAACTATATCAAGATTTATAGTAAAAATCGAAGACTCTGCCAACCATAGTTGTGGGGAATAAAAAATGGTTGCTGTTTCAAAATGATACAAACAATTAATTCTTCATTCGGTGTTCCTTATCATCAAGTACATCATTAAAAACCATTATAGGAAATAGGGTTGCGGTCAAAAGAGAAACAAAAATAGTTTACAACTATTTATAATTAATAGGGAAATAAATAATTGATAAATATAATAAATAGGAAAATAAATAGTTGTAAACTATTTTTGTTTTTCTTTTGACCGCAACTCTGACCATCTTCTTATATATCAATTTTTACGGTCAACTATATATACATTATAGGAAATTATTAAATATGAGTGAATTGTCTAAAATATGAGTTCTTATAGAACTCTTTATGTTCAAATACAGATACAGATTTTTAAAAAAATTTCTCTAAAAAACGAAAAATTAATATGTTAGTGAATACATGAATTCTGCTGCTTCTATACTTCTATGAAGTACGTAGAAGTTTCCATGATATTTGCCTAAATAAATTCTAAAAATATTAATTTTTAGAATTTTTGACAATCATAAATTTTGACTTTTAATTGTTTATATTTTTCATCAAAATAACCAAAAAAAAAAAAAAATGTAAAAATGAATTACCCGCCTATTTAACAGGGAATGTTTACCTCTAGGGGGAAATTCAAGGGGGGATGGATGTAAGAACGTATTACTATAGGAGCAAGAGAAAGTTCTTATTTGAATACAACTTAAGGTAGACTGGAGGAAACATTATGATCAAGCCGACCCGATAAATTCAGGTGAATCTTGGGAATTATATCCAAAGAGTAAATCAATTGTTAAATGTGAAACCTCAGAATTATACCTATGGGAAAATTAAGGGCTTATAGAAGTATAGGAGAATTTGATGTATTTTTAATATAGAAATTAGATGTAATTTGTCAATTAAGAAGTTTTATATCCCCCTCCTCAAACAATTGTAACGACGTCCTATATTTGCGTATATAAGTTCTTTTTTAAAAATTAATTAAAACATTAAAATGTATATTACCTATTAAGTTAATAAATAAAGAGTTCAATGATGCTGATATCTGTAATATTTTTATTTTGTATTATGTATTCTAATATTTATTTTTTTAAATTATTTATTTAATGTAATTTACAACTGTACAAAATAATACAATAGGTAAGTATGTAGTATGTTTCATATACACTTGAAAACCTTGGGAAGGAACCACCCGTTGGTGGTACTTCAAACATTAATTTAAATTAGAAGGTCCCGTGGCCATCTTCTTTTCAGACGCCTCGGAGGATTATCAGGGATTGTTAAGGATGAAAGATTAAGAATTAATGGGTTAGGA
Organism: Halyomorpha halys; assembly: GCF_000696795.3. Classification (NCBI taxonomy): domain Eukaryota; kingdom Metazoa; phylum Arthropoda; class Insecta; order Hemiptera; family Pentatomidae; genus Halyomorpha; species Halyomorpha halys. Next base: position 636,164 of record NW_027116131.1, on the reverse strand, counting down.
TGGTTAAGGAGCATGGAATAAAAAGACGCATATCTGTTTTATGTGGTCTTATTCTGTGGGTCAAATCTGCAACGAATGGGATGTTAAGGTCTTTATGAATGAGTTTATTTGTGACGTAATAAGGAGCATCAAGGATTTTACGAAGAATTTGATGGTTTGGTGGAGCCCCAGAGCTCAATTCCATATGTCCAAATTGGTCTGATTATTGTAGTGTATACTAATATTTTGTAGTGAATGGGAAGTTTAGAGCGTTTGTCAAGTAAGTGTTGTAGCAATCGGAATCTACGAGCAGTTTCTTGTCGTTTCAGTCTTGTGTATGGATCCCCAGTAAATCTCTTGGTATTCTAATATTAAATATGTAATACTGAAGATTGTCGGATACCCGAAAAAAAGTACCAGGGTCCATGAGTAATATCGGTCATAAACATAAAAGATGTATTAAATATCGACTTATCGATATATATAAGTTAGAAGAGGTGAACGTGGTAAGAACTGATGCGGAAAAATATCTTGCATTATATAACCTAATCTTTAACTAATGCGGGAAAGAAATTTTCCTTCTTGAACTACTGTTAATATTATAAAGTAACCTATGCACTTATCGACGTACAGTCTGGACAAGAAGTAATTGTTTCCGCCTTTGTTAGAGGAGTAAAAGTGTATACTTATCTTTTTTTTCTTCTTGGGTTCTTGTCTGAACCGCATTGAAAGTCAGTGGAGGCTGAGTAATGGTGCTGTAGTCACTTTGAGCTCTTAAAGAATTACAATAACATAACTTCTCTTAATGTAATGAGGAAGCTTTCAAATTTTTTTGTTTAATTTTTAATAGGTATCCAATTTAATACGTTTATAAATTATTTTATGTACACAAATATGAACGAACGTATTTGTTTTGTTTTGTTCAAGATCACATAAATATTTGATTTGATGTGATAAGGTCTGTGTTATCTAATCAGTGATATAAGTATGTCATAAGGAGATGCCTAGAGTGATGTATTGGCTATCAAGATGGCATTGCTAATGGATAAAAATGGTTCTCGTGTTGCTCCGAACGCTCCCTTGTCGATTCAAACACTTCTTTATCTTGCTATTGTTGATTATGTTCGCTAACTGTTGGTTAATTCTATTCTTACTTCTGGTATGTCTTACTTTTTATTAATAAAAATATATTTTTTAAGTAAATGTATTGCAAAGCTTTTAAACTTGTATTCAAATTACTAATGTAACAGCTTGATGTGTTTTAGAATATTTATTGAATTGTCTACTTAGCGCATACAATGAAATCTTTGTCTTCAAGGAAATCTTGTGGTCACATTCATTGAAATGAGTTGTCTATTCGCAGTGAGAAAATTTGCTCAGGCTAGAACTTGTACACGTGGCAATGAGCCTCAACTCTTCTATAGAACTATTATAGTTCGTAATAGACCTTCCATAGTTGGATATAATGATTTCGAATCTATTGAAAACTTTTTCCTCCTCATTTTAGGAGAAATCTTAATTTTATGTTAGATTAGTTTATTGATATATTATGTATTAATTTCCTTCTTTTTTTTTTTGTTGAGTAGTACGTAAATAATTTGAAACCCTAATATCTTTTGATAATTTTATTTATCTTAAACGTTTTTCAACTATTTTTTTTTTCAACGTTTCAGCCCTTAAAATTCTTGTATTTAAGTTCTACCTTCACAAGGTTGGCTTTATCAATAAAAATGTGATAACAAATTGGCTAATGTGTTACATAGTTTAAATCGACTTTGACATAATAGTATTAGAAAAAAAGAGAGAAATTTGAAAACATCAATTTTAAGGTCTCTGTGATAACGGTCTAAGGTACTCCTGAGACGTAAGAGAAAAATAAAAATAAATGAGAGAAAGGATCAAAAGAAGTTTGTGTTTTAAATTTACGTTTGATATTTCGGTATATAGACCATTTCCGAAAGTGACCCAATGGTGGTACTAAATATATCCCAGAAATAACTAGAAAGCATAATAAACTCCCCCCCCCCCCCCCCCAAATAAAAACAAACACAAATTACCGTTCATATAACTTTTTTGTAATTGTTTCAATTATATTCTAAAAAAACAACACTAATTACCTATTTATTTATTTATTAAATTGTCAGTACACATGAGTATATTTACTTCACAAAATACAAAATAATTGTAAACATATCACAGAGAACGGATTTATTTAGTGAAAGAATGACAACAATATATTTTTTTATTTTTAGAATTTGTCATTTGGTAATAAACTATTTGGTAATTGACTTGTTAATTATACATAAATATGTGTAGTAATTAAAAGAACTGAGAAGATGATAATTATTGTTGATTATGATAATTTAAGAAAATTCATGATAATCGATATGATAATTTATGGTTGTTGATAATGATTATGATAGTTTATGATGATTATTTAATTTAAATTTATAATATACAAATCAGTTTTATACCAGGATAAATAGTCTGATGGATTTAATCAACTCAATGCTCTTGGTTAATTTTCTACTCGTTGTCACAAACACGGTATTTTTTTAAGATCCTTCTGTATGGGAGACAGTCCTCAAGGATTTGGATCACAGTGGTTCCATTAACGGAGTTGACACTGAGGTTAATCTCTCCTTGTTATTAGAGAGTTATGGGTCAACCGACAGTGTCCAATCCTGTGGCCAGATATAACTACGTCTTCTCTTCTTCATTGTCTGGAGGATGATACCCAGCAACACACAGTTATCATTCGTTCCCAACGTTCACGAGGCTTATAGATTTATAAAGAAGATTATAGGAAACGAAAGTCGTATGAACATTTTTTCCAATTAACTTCTTCTATTTTTCCGTTTGTGAATAACCTATTCGACATTGATGAAGTTTTCAGTATATGCGATCACCAACCAAGAATTTAACACGACTAAACTAAACTACCACGACTTTATGGCGTTCGTTAAAGAAATTTCAGAATTTATTATATTTATAAATTTTAAATGTGTTTACCAAATTAAAGTTATTTAAATCAGTAGTACAGAAAATGATTTATTAAATTTTTTTTTATGTCTACCAATGTCAACTTAAAACAAGATAAGGCAGTATTGCCTTGATTTCATACCACAATCCTCACCATCAATGTCTAGAAAAGCATAAAAGAACTTTGTTGTAAGATGACAAATATCTCCTTCGGGTATTGAATATAAGAAAAAATTAAATTAAAATTAAAATTAAAAAGATAAAATAATAATTCTTAATAAAAGATAAAAGTAAAGTTAATAACAAAAGCAATGACATTTATGGATTTAACAAAATAAATAATTGACTTCTGATGGAAAAAAAAGAAAGTGAATTTAAGAAAAAGATAAAGAGAAAAAAATTAAAATTAAATTAAATTTTGGAGTGACAATAATAGAACTTAAAAGGTTAAGTATGAAAGTAGAATTCATAGATATAGAATTTATAACAGGATGTCCTGCAGCAGCCCGGGCTTCAGTCTTTGGGTTGTGGTTGGGTTTCCCAAGTTGGAGATCACTACTCCTTTAACTGTTGGTAACTGGGAGTGGAACTTCATGAACTTTTTTTTTTTGTAATCCCCTATTTTTTCCATTTGTAATTCTTGATGCAATTGGCTGTTTCTTACAAACCAAGGAGCATCCACTGCAATTATTACGACTTTATTTTGAAAAAAAATTGTTATTTTTTCCTTTGCGTAAAGGATGGCGCTCCCCAGACTTCACAGCCAGCTGTTAAAGTCGAAATACAAGATCCTCAAAACTAAATGGAGTCGCGGCGAACTTCAGTAATCAATACTGATGAACAACCTTGGAGCTATAAAATTACCTATTCTAATATCACCATAAAATACCTATTTTACCTAAGCTTCTTAACCTAAGCCTAAAAACTTCCCATACAACGGAGTGATATCGATAATCAACTTAATAAAAGTACCGATTTCTAGTCATTAAAAATTAATTTCTAATCAATAAAAACTATTAGTAAATTGTCTAATGTAGTAAATTGTAAAAAAATGGTTCAAGTGATGCCATAAAAGTGCTTCAAAGAACTCAAGATAATTAATTAATAAAAAAATCCAGGATGTGGTCAAATCATTAATACATATTTTCTACTCAAAAGTAAAAAAAATATCCCTCGATATCCTAAACAGCTTGAACAGAAAAGGTTCAGAAACAGCATTATTAATTAGGGCCTGGATCATACTGTTGTATATCTATTAGTGTTTCAATGTAAGAGATTAATTCTTGGGAAACAGAGAAGAAGAAAATATAGTGGTTTACAAAACCGGGAATGAATCAGTGGCAACACTTCATGAACGAGTCAAAGGAAAATACGTAATGTTACATAAACCTGGCAAGGAATGAATTGAGAAAAAAAACAGGTTTTACTCACGGTCCATTGTCCGTCATATATATCATATATCATATCAAGTATATATTTGAGATGATATAGGAGCATTGTCAAGAATATATAATGGAAATGATATAAGAACATTGCCAATAATATATATTAGAAATGATGTAAGAACATTTACAAGAATATATAGTGGAAATGATATTGATTCATAAATGAACAATTCTTTTATTTTTAAAATAGGGATTATCAGTTGGACAGAGAGTGTTGTAAGTAACTATTAAACCTTAATAAATTACTAGGTTTAACCGAAAAGAGCTGGGCTTCATTAGAAGCATCAAATTGGCATGGGACCTGTAGACACGTGATGGATATTAAAAGACCCAAATGGATCGAGGTGAGGAAGTTATCTCTCATCTCTTTAGTTTAATAATAATAATCCCAAACCGTGAAGTTTCCGTACATTTCACTTCATAATTATTCCTGTACACTGTACTTTAAATTAATTTTCCTCCTAGGCCAATCTTCCATTCAAAGCTGTTATAAATGTAGAACTTACTCAATGATTGCAAAGCAGAATTATACCAACTCTATGTAGGTATAGGAAAGTGCTGTATTTTTACAGAAATCCCCTCCCTCAATACTTCATGATGTGCAAGAAGTAGCAGTTATCCTTCGTGAAATGCAAATTTGCTACCTCATTAGTAATTATTAACTTTTTAATTAAAGAATATTGTTCATTAATATTGAAATCAAACATAACCTGCTGTATAATTGTTAAATTTATCCGATTCTCATTTTGTTTGCTCTCTATTCAATATTCCTCTATTCAGCTCAATTGTTTTCGGGTGTCAATATTAGCTGTTAACTATTCGTTGTTTCAAGGCTGCCTCCGTGGAAGCTTAGATATCTACGGCTCAGAGATATGTTTCCTTTGAAAACATTGCATAGGATATTTGTTATGCTTGCGTCAATATTAGCCAATCTATGGCAAGGATAATCTGAAGCGCAATAGCTTATCAACTACTTCATCAATCTATGACATATTTTATTCTCTTCTTAAGATTTTCTTTTAATCATTTCCTTTAACATTTCCTGGAATGTTATCTCTGATGGCATCTAGAACGGGACGATTTCCCTCATTTTATAATACTCTTTTTTTTTTTAATTTTTATTTATTGTTATTTACAACTGTATAGACATATATACAACAAGTAAATTTGATTTAGGTGATATAGTGACATGATACAAACATGTGGAGAATCTACCCACTGATAGAACTCCAATAACATTTCTAGAGGAGAAGATCTCGAGGCCATCTTCTTTTCAGACGCCTAGGAGGATTATTAGGTAATGAAGGAGAAGCCAGGTTAGAAAAAAGTGGATTTAGGTGGTTTGGGAGTTTATCATGGAACGAATGGTATCTGAGGTCCTGATAGATGACTTGATTTGTGACAAAGTAAGGAGCATTAAGGATTTTACGAAGGATTTTGGACTGTAAGCATTGGATTCGGGAGGAATTTGATGGTTTAGTGGAGCCCCAAAGCTCAACTCCGTATGTCCAGATAGGTCTTATAATAGTCATGTAGATCAGTCTTTTGTAATGGATTGGCAATTTAGACCGTTTGTCTAGTAAATGTTGTAATAGTCGGAATCGACGAGCAGTTTCTTGTCTTTTTAGTCTTGTATGAGGATTACATGTCAGTCGTTTGTCCAGATGTAGTCCTAAGTAACGTATCTGTTTGACAGGAATTATAATCCTTGAATAATGAAGTTTGAAGTATTTTTAGAACTAATAAAATGAAAATAATATTTTTAATATATAGGTCTTGATGTCCAATAATAAAACAACTATATCGTGGCGACGTTTCGCTGCTTTTGTTCGCATAGTCATGCCATAGAGTGCAAAATAACAGTTTTAGAACACAGAATTTTTTCAACTAATTATTTTATACTAAAATGTATGAAATATGAATTAAGATTATGGAATAGAAACATTGGTTTAATTATTTTATAACTGATTGTGAATGTTCTGCATAATTGTAATAACCAGTTGAACTAACTCATAGAAAGATTGTAGTAGAATTGGGCAAGAATAGAATTTAATTTTAATTTTTTTTCTCCCTTCCTCGCTATTTCTTGCAAGTGGGGTTCGGCAGCAGTGGGGTAGTGTGCTAGGGCATGCCACCTCTACCAATGATTATCAATTTTAGTTTACTGCTGAGACTATTTATTTTTAAAAAAAATTTCCATCTTAACAATTGTTTCTTTTTTGATTTTGCAAATTGTTTCCGAAAGTAGGCAGTTTCAAATACCTCGGCTCCACAATAAAATCAACAGACTGATATAGACCAGCGTATAACAAGCGCGAAAATAGCGTTTTTCTCTCTGTCAAGAATAATGATATTCCGAAAAATATTAAACTAAATGTATACAATGCCATGATAGAGCTCTGATATTAAACCTGGGCTCTAACAGGTACCCTAGAAAGCAGAGTCGAAAGATTTGAACGGAAAGTCCTCCGTATAGGTACAAAAAAGAACTGGAATCTTTTGATGAGCCTTAACACATGGAGGAGAAGTACTAACAGTGGGCTACTTGGCGAAACTGGTCAGTCAATATCTCATGATATGTAGGGATGGGCGGGACATATGGCTCAAAGCAATCCATCAGGACGCCTTTACACAACAATGAATGCCAGTATAGTTGGAAAGAAGCCACGTGGGAGGTGAAAAACCAGATGGATAGACAGAATCAACAAATATGCGAAAGAGCTGCATGCAACAAACTGGAATGTAATAGACCAAGATAAGCAGGTGAGGAGAAGGCTGCTAAGATCTTCAAGGTCTGTAGAGCCAACCGAAAAATAAAACGAAATAGTTCTCTTTTACTATTTTGATACCTTTATCGACCACCACCCGGATTATCTTCCTACAATCAGAGTTTAAATTTTGTTCATGTGTGTTTTTGTTAATAGCTTGATTATTCTATTTTCCATAGTGCTCATTTGTTTTAGATTTTGTTCAAAATTATTTTCTTTCTCGGTTTGTGGTTTTAGTTGTATCAAATTTAAATTTGAAAATTCTCTTCACAAAGGATTTCATACACTAAATTAAATTGCAGTGCTGAGTTGTCTTTCTTTAGTGTTAGGGTAAAGTTTGGATGAAATAATTGTGTTTTTGTATGTGTGGGAATATTCATTATTACTTTCACTTACCTATATATAGCATATTTAGTAATAGAAAGTATTGCTTTCGCGTAAAATTTCGAATTCCAGTTTTTAACAGAAATACAAGTTTTAGGACCCCTGAGTTCAAAACTCTAGTCTCGGAAAATGATCTGTAAACAGGTTTGTCCCAATAGCGCAAAGCCAAAGAAACTTTAATTACATATTTAAGGATGTTATGTGCCTAGAATGGAATCAACTTTTCGCCGAATCAAAAATGGAATGGAATCAAAAAATCGACCGATCCTTATAGAATAGATTTTTCACATTTTTTTTATTTTCTCTAAAAACGATGTTGATTAAACGCAATGAATGAATGATCAAGAAAGTGGTCTTTAATACCATACAGGTCTTATCCTCATTATAATAATCAATGACAGGACTTCAATGTCGCATTTTCAAAAATTCTTCTTCTAAAGTACGTATAATTTTGTTCATTTGAAAAAAAAATAAACTGTTCTTATTGTTAGTAATAATATACAATGTATAAATACAAAATATTAGAGAATTTTAATTATAACTAAATGAGAAAAAAGGAAAAATACATCCTATTGGAACGGGAAATGCCGAAACCGCGCGAATCCTTAATCCCATAACTTATAGCAATCTAAACAACGCTCTGAATCTTATGTAGAGTTATATATGGAGATTGTGTGATACACGCACGGGTCCAAATTTTTTTATACTAGGGGTATTCATGATGTGTTAAATATAAAATGTTTTACCATCCTAAATGTTATAAGTATAGAATTGTGAGCAGCCCTATTTAAAGTCATGTTAAATGCATGACAGATCCTAGCGGATTTTCTGAGCAACTTGTTTTATAACCTTTCCTTCCAAAAACTTCATGTTATTGTTTACTTATAAGTTTTGATTATAGCAATTCATTACAACATGTCTAAAGTGGAAGTTGTGTGAAAATATGGCCCCTCGGTGCCTTGATGATCTTCTTAATTGTGAGTAAGAGAATCAAGATGACCTAATTGACAGCTGTCATTACATTATTATTATTATTGTTGCCATTCATTACTTTATTGGTTATAAAAACATCCAAAACAAAACTGGCACAATTAAAACATAAACTACAAGCAATAGTATGTATAATACTACATTACTTGTTACTACGATAGCTAACAAAATGATCACGAGCTCCGCTGGCCTGTTGTGTGACGTCATTCTTCATTTAACAGACTCTCAACCACGTTACATGTTCTACTATAGTATTAACACGGTAAAATATGGAAATATTTCTCCATTGAACACGCTTTTACATGTTAATCTAAAGATCATGAATAGGGGTATTCTTTTGCAGTGTGTTGATGTGTTAGCAAACAAGTTTGCTTTGGTTCCCATTTATTACTAGATGATTTACTGCTTAATTGTCTGTTATTTTTAGGTGTATACGTTCATTTTCACTTCAAAGAATTTTTCAACAGTTATTAATATTTATATATATATATATATATATATATATATATATATATATATCAATTCACACACAGGCACGTAGATGCATATTTATTGATTTCTCATATCTTAATGATATATGTTTTATTAGGATCTTGAGGTCAAGTCAATGATATGAAGTATAAATTGATCGTTGAATCATTAATTATTAAAATGCATACTTTTATCATCTTGACCGTTAGATAAATAAGTTTTCATCGAATGATTTTTTTTTTTTTATTTGCTATCACAAATAAATCAAGTGTCAGCAATTGAGAAGCTATATATAACCTTAAGACAATGCATTATGCGCCAAATCTTCTTAAACCCCTGATAGTGCTGTATGACAGTTTTTATCTTTGCTAAGGAAAATGTTTTATGAGATTGAGGTAAGCATTTTCCTCATTTTCAAGGACAAGATGATTGCAGCTATTAAGTTGGCTACATTTGCGGTAATCTTGATTTAACTTTTTCATGATATTGACTAAGGATGTTGCTGAATTACTGTGGTGAATCTCATTAAAATTTTAATTCAAAACATTCTTATATGTTATGTATCTTATCTTATATGTTATGGTTAATATAAACTATATGCGTATAAGGCATCAACAACGATGTGAAGATATTGAAATTTTTTTAAATATAAGTAGATGGTCAGGGTTGGGGTCAAAAAAAGAACAAATAGTTTGGAACTATTTTAATGTCCGACGTTTCGCCCCACTTTGCTGGGCTGCATCAGGGCTAAAAAGATACAAAAAAAGAAAAGTGAAAATATTAAATAATAAGATACAATAAGGTAATTTAAGCTAGGATAAATATTATGTAAAAATAAAG
>NW_027116131.1:588736-625580 GCF_000696795.3 Halyomorpha halys | reverse complement strand
TATTTTCAATTAGTTTATTTTTGTCTCTTTTATGTGCCTAAAATTAAATAATATATATTATTATTATCTTATATTTAACTCTCAAGCTCTGATATACGGCTGCAAGATCTGGGCTCTAACAGATACCCTAGAAAGTAAAATCGAGAGATTTGAACTGAAAGTTCTCTGTACAATACAAGAGCGACCTATGACCTGAGCCTTAGTACATGAAGGAGAAAAACTAACGGTGAACTGCTTTCAGAGACTGGTCAGTCCATATCTTATGATATGAAGGCAAGGAGGTTAAGATGGGCGGGACATGTGGCTCGGAGCAATCCATCAGGACGCCTTTACACAACAATGAATGGCATAATTGTAGGCATGAGACTACGTGGGAGGGCAAAAACCAGATGGATAGACAGAATCAACAAAGACCAATACTGGCAGGCGTGGAGTAGGCTGGTTCGGGCGGCCAAAGATCTACAGAGCCAAAAGAAAAGAAAACATTAACTCTCGGAGCTACAGTTTCAAATAATCTGTACTGATATATAAAACTCTAGATTTTTTTGTTTTACACACTAATTTCAGAAACTAGCAATTTGATTCGAAACAAGCACATAATACTGAAGTGGTATTATTAAGACCTCATTAGTATTTTTGCATTTCTTACTTATTTTATTAATCCTAGTATGTACATTCCATCTTGTTGGCGAGAATAAATGGTAAAATGGTTATAAAATATGGATTTTAGAAATATTTAGAAAGAAAATAAACGTAATTCATTATTCCATCTCGCCAGCACAATTCTTATCCTCAATGGTTTCCCATACCATTCTTCATAATTTTTTAGACCCTTTTCAGTCTGAGTTTTTAGAAATAAGATTGACGGGTCTTTCAATCTTCTCGTAATTACTGGTTCAACTAATATTTTAATTAGAGTCAGCACAAACAGAAACAAATTTTTGTAAGTAAAGGTGAATATTTTCCTACAGGATAATGCATTGATTGCAGCTATATCGATCCAGTTTATAAACGAAACTATTGTGTATCTGCTGGTGTGTCTCTTGCAAGTATATTCGCTGACCGTTTTGTCGAGTGTGTCAACTGCTCCCTTTGTGGATTTTAACAGTATATTGTTACACATCACCCTTGCATTCATTCTATACTTCGCAAGTTTGGATTTCATGTATCCAAGCCCTATGTTGGCATACATTTCAGTTTCGTCGACAGGAAACCATTCCTGTTTTTCCTTTATCTCTCAAATTGGATTTTTTCATTTTTACAAGCGGTATTACAATGGTTAATGAGAATAGTTTTTGGTTCTATACCATCACTCTGCCGCCCATACGATTTCTGCTTTAAAATATCTCGAGACTTTTATTCAAATTTCTAGGAGAATAATCAGAAATTGAAGAGGAAACAATTGGGTTTGGGTCGTTAGTGAGTTTATCATAAAAGGATTGATTTCTGATTCAATAAAAATCGGCAACATATGGAACGTTGAGGTCATAGTATAAATGCTTTTATTTGTGATAAATTAAGGAGCATTGAGGATTTTCAGAAAGATTTTGGATTGCAAAGATTGTATATGAGAAGAATTCGATAGTTTATTAGTGTTCTAAAGCCCAACTATTTAAGTCCATATAGGCTTTATTATAGTGATATTTTTTTAATTATTTATTTTTTTTAATAGAAACTTAGACCGCTTTGTCTAACAAGTGTTTTAATAGTCGGAATTGAAGAGGAGTTACCTGTTTTTTTTTTATAGAATTTTATAAGGATTTCAAGTTAGTCGTTAGAAAGGACCGGGACCGGGAAAAGAGGTGTATTATTAAAGAATGAAAATTTAAGCTAAATACCATTACGAAAAACAGTCTACTTACTACAATTACCATTATTATAGCATTTAACCCGTTTTAGAGGTTGTTGGATTTCAAGTAAAAATTTTAGGAACATGGCTTATTTTTGATAACAATTAACTGAAAAACGTGCCTAATGTGAATTCGAGAAAATCTGGGAACAAGTTGCTTAAAAGCGGGACGCCTAGTCACGTTAATTATGCCTGGAAACGGGTTCTTTCGGGCGCGTAAGTTTAATTAATTATGGCGGCTAAAGAAGGTTCATTGTTGAACTTGAAACACAAAATCGGAGTTGGTAATTATTTAGGGTAGAACGATTTGTGTATTTTGTGAATGAGTAATGAGTACCGATCGAGCTCTATATCTTTACAACTACTATACCAGAGCATCATTTAAAGTACGGTAAATTTGCTAAAATGTGAGCCCAAATAGTTCAATAGTTCTCGAGATATAGCTTTTTAAAAAGCAACATTTCACAAAAATGTTGTACAGAACATACTGAAAGATTAGTAGTTAGTTAATTTATTTTGAGAAATCTATATCTCCTGATCTATATGACTTATAGATGTCTATTAGCCCTCAAATTGTAGCTAGTTTAATGGGCTATAAGTAATTTATGACGTGTATCTTCTTAGGAGTAGTAGTTTTCATGATATTTGATAAAATAAATCGATTTATTGTTGTTCGGACAAATTTTCATTTGCCAAATTTATATTCCTATGTGAATATCATAAAAACTACTACTCCTACGAAGATAAGCGTCATAAACTACTTTATAGTAAGTTGAATTTCCTTAATTTTGAGTGTTGGGAGACATATGTGCGTTTTATGGTTCTAGAGATATATTTTTTCAAAAATCAAAAATTTTATACAAACAACTAGAAATTAACAGTTTGTGAATTTATTTTGTCAAATATCATAAAAAGTACAACTACTACAAAGATAGATAAACTATTTTATAGTAAATTTGAGTGCTGACAGACGTCTGTACGTCCTATGGTTTCTGAAATAAAGTTTTTCATAAATCAAACTTATTGTCGGAACAACTGTAATTAAATTTATTTTAGGAAATATCATGAAAACTATTATTCCTACGAAGGTAAAGGTCATAAACTACTTTTTGTGCGTCAAACTAGCTTTAATTTGAGTGCTAATAGACATCTATACGTCACATAGTTGCTGAGATATAGATTTCTCAAAATAAATTAACTAATTACTTATCTTTCAATACATTTTTAAGAAATGCTACCTTTTGCAAAGCTATATCTTGGGAACTATTCGACTTAAATAGCTCTATTAGGGCTAATATAGAAGCAAATTTACTATTCTTTAAATGATTTTAGATTCTCCTTTAGATTTTCTTGTGTTGTTGTTAGTTTTTAATATATAAAGGTCCGATTAAAAATTATGGTTTTTCATTCCCTGCCATTTTATTAGCTGCCATTTTTTATTTTCCCCACCTATAATTGGCAGACTCATCAGTTTTGACTAGTAACTATACCTAGTTTTCATTATAGTAATAAAAAATTGGGGTGAAATAACTACCTTTTTTCTTCCCGTCTCTTGTACTATAAGGAGGGAGTTGGGGCATTTTCCCAGCACATGGGCTGGTGTTTCAGGCCCTGGGTCTGTTGTTTCCTAACTTCCTTTTCTGGTTTTCCTGGCTGGTGATTCCCAGCACATGGTCTGGTGTTTCAGACCTCTACCGCATTTGCGACAGAGGATAAAATAAAATAAAATGTTATTCGGTTAAATAAAATCAAAGAAGTTTCTTTTAAAATGAATCACTTTGTTTTTAAATCGATTAAATTACTATAATACTTGATTGGAATGATGTCACAGACTTACTTGATACGAACTAATTCATACGCTTCATTTTTCTTTCTCGATGTGATTAGCCTTCCGACCTTCGGATTGGTCGTCAACAACCTACAACTTTATCCTTTCATCTTTGAATGCTGTTTAAAGATTTGACGTCAATACTTCAATTAATTATTGGAAAAATGACTTCATAATAGGATACCTGTTCCGCGTAACCTACGGCAACCGAAAACTTGAATGTGGCCCCTCCACACCATAATACATTATGGCATATAATAGCCTACAGGATATACTAGCGCCCATGTGGCCAACAGTCAAAACTCACCTTCTCTAGCGCTCTCTGTGGAAAGTGAAGCAACCGAGACTAATGAGAGATACCCATCTTGTCTTCATCCAGAAGCAGTCCATCTTTTCTTTTTGTGCACTCATCAATAATATCTACCATGAGTGAGTAGATTTACTAGAGTAGTTCCCAGCAGCAGTGGGGAGAGAGGCATAAAAATGCAGAGGGAAGAAGGAAGCATGAAGTAAGTCCACCTGGCAATAATTGACATCCACCACCACATAATAATCATCATCAACCACCTCATGATCTACAATTCCATAGCCCAGCCAATCAAAATTTACTAACCATCTAAATATAAATGTTTTCTTTCGGTCACCCACACCACTTATACAATAGCATTTTATTGTTCATTCAATCATGTTTCATTTTTCAATTATACAGTCCAATCAAACACAACCAGCCAACCAAAAGTGAAGTATGTCTGTCATTAAGGTGAAGGCATGCTTCATACAATACCATATATCTGGCCTAGGGAAAAGTAGATCTTCAAGTGTCTCTGACATACCTTTGTCCAAATGTTGACTTTATAAATGGTGAACATATGATTGGAACAGTTTTTAGTTTGAATTGAACTATAATTAAGAAGATGATCTTTATACAAATATTATTTGTAATTTATTAGTTAAACTGATAGTTACTGTCAACTATCAAAATGTACTTATAAACGATTCACTCAAATAGTTCCATTTAATTGTTCTTCAAGGATTAAATCCTTGCTTTATTATAATTATTTATTAAGGTTCGCATTGTAATTAAATTTGATTTGCCCTAATTGAGCTGCCCAGTTAGCATCCTAGATAAAAGAGACATTTAGCCAAGCGGAAACCATTTGCCGCTAGCGTTGTGTAACTTGCTCTATTTAAGATGGAGAGAGTGTTGTGTTGCAGAGGTGAAGGGCGCCCGGGGAGGGGTTTATCTCTCTCGCTCGTTTCGATCTAGAAGGCTGCTTCTAGGGGTCGCTGTTCAATAGATAGCACGGCTATCTTGATAAATTACTTTAAGGGTTATAACTCAGCATATTTTGTATAAATTTTGACAACTATCGATTTTTTAGCATTTTTACATTGGATTATTATATTTGAAGCTCTCAAAGTCTTTCAAAATAATAATTTTCAATACAAGGGTCATACATTCTTCAATGTAACAATTTATAGGAAAATTAAAAACCTTTTAAAACTCGGATCTATTTTTTTGTCCATCTTCAAACCCAATTCCTCTTGTCAGAACACTCTTTAAGTTTTTGATATATTCAAATTACACATTGACGTCATATTCATTAATTAATACTTTGGGTAGTATTTTATGTTGTTTATTGTATTTCCTTACTGCACTGCGCTTGTGTAAAAAAGAAAAGATAAATCGAGTTTTAACTGTTTTTAAATTTCCCATAAGTTATTATACAGTCAAAGTTATTATAAATTGAGTCAGCTAAGTAATAGTATGATGAAAAATTATAATATAATTAGTGGTATGACATGAATTCTTGTTTTAGATATCAGATTTGATGATATATTTGTGAATGCTTTAGTAAGGAATGACAAAATGTACTAAACTTATTTTCCCACATTTTACTTACCTGATATTCAAGTACTTTCATCAATTAATAACATAATGATGAATCATATAATGCAAACGGCCATGATATTATGACCTCAATTGATCTTCGAACTATTAGTCTAAAATAGGAATACGTGTCATATCTCTAATTTTCGTATATTGTTGAACATTATTGGCTGAATCAGTTTATAATAACCTTGACATTTACAGCTAAGAAGATATTAATGCGCTGTAAAATTGCTAGTAAATTGTGGGGAGAAAATTATTGAGATCAGTGAAGAACACAAATAAGTGAAAACGTATTTATTGGTGCCAACGTTTCGCCTAGAACCTCAGCCCTTCATCAGGGCTATGAACAAGAACAAGATAATAACCATAATGATTAAATGTCTATAGAGAATAACAAGAAACATAAGATAATATATATGTAAGTATTTTAATTCTCCGCAAAGACTCCCAGGGAGAGGAAACTTTAAGATAGTTAAATCGAGTAATATTCAAAAAG
This sequence comes from Halyomorpha halys, assembly GCF_000696795.3. Taxonomy (NCBI): domain Eukaryota; kingdom Metazoa; phylum Arthropoda; class Insecta; order Hemiptera; family Pentatomidae; genus Halyomorpha; species Halyomorpha halys. The sequence continues at coordinate 619,513 of NW_027116131.1, read as the reverse complement.
CGCCTGAAATTGAAAAAAAGGCGTGAAACCCTCCACCCCTGCCCTCCATGGTAGCCTTACTTATCTGACTTTTCAAACGGACAATTATAGCGGGTAGCTTGGTTGATTTACGATATGTCACGATCTCACAAGAGGAGATGATAACACAAAAAGAAAAGGCAATCCTTCCCCGCCGGACCCGCCCCGCTTAGACCCCCTGAGAGCGACGGCCCTTTATCACTTTGGAAAAATGATCTTAAATCGGGAAGATGAAATTTTAAGGTAGTTAAATCGAACAATATTCAAAAAGCCTCTGAAATTAAAAAACGGCGTGAAAATGCCTAGTGTAATATAAGAATATTGAAACTGTATATAATAATATAAAGAAGATATATTATTAGAATTATTAAAGTTAAGAATGAAATAATATGACAACATTATTTAAATTATAATTTCCTATTTTAATGTTTATTTATTTAGTTGATTTTCATATTTATATTATTCTATCTTTCATTTTAATTTTAATATTATACTATATGCCCTTTATATTATTATATATACATTTCCAATATTCTTATAATATTACACTATGTATTGTACTTTTGTACCTATATTATCATTATAGTTTTTATCTTGTTTTTGTTCACACCCTTGATGAAGGCTTAAAATCCTGGGCGAAAGGTTAGAACTAATAAATAGGTATTTACTTATTTATCTTCTTCACCCCCAATCATCATCTCATATATCAACTCATCATTATGCTAGTAAATTGAATTATTGAAATTTTAACTTAATTAATATAAAAAAATGCATTTGAAAGTTTAATTTTCGAATATTTTCTTCCATATTATCATAGTGATTGCCTCATTAAAATATAACTTTAACTTTTACAGTTTATAACATAATAATATTAGTTATTTCATTCTACTCAGTTTTAAGAATTACATAATAATAAAATAGTTTGCTTATTTTATTATATTTACAAAGTCATAAAATGTTGGATAAATATCTCTAAAATACTATTGGTTGCATTTGTATTATAATGAAGTATGTAGGTATATATTTTTCGATCATTTTGAAAGTTTATTAAAAAAATATTTGTTTTTCTTATTTCTTGTCTCCATGTTGCAGGTATAGTTGGTATCGGGGAAAAAGGGTGGTGGAATTAAAAACAAGATGGTAGATTTCTTTTTCTTTATTTTTTTTCCCTGACCTTCCAGCTTGGTAGACTCTTTCCTAATTGCCTTAGTAATGACCTACGATGTGGGTCGGAACACAGTGAGAATAAAGTAGAACATAATGAAATGTTTTATTCACTCCCATCGGCCCTTTACTGACATATCCTTTTTTTTGTGACTTATATTAATTTTTTTTTTCTTTTTTCTAGGGCGACTCCTACAGCTTTGTGAGTACATTTTATTACTATATTTTTCTCTTACTATAAAATCAATAGATTTAATTATGAAATATCTATAATGTAATTAAAGGAAGGGAAAGTGTAAAATAATATTGAACAATTAGAGGAACTATATGACTTATGTAATTCCTGTTGTTTGCGAAAGTGTCATATTTTGCCGTAGAGGTTGCCTGCAGGTCTCTCGTCACAGAGGAGTGGGGGTAGGGAATTTCCCGGGGCTCGGTATTCCAGCCTGGTAAGGGCTGGAGAACATGTATTTCCAGAAAGTTGGATAAATAAATATATTCCAACAAACTTGTTTTTTCTCTATATGTATTTAAAATAATCTTCTTTTATGAATCTGATTTATATATTATAAATTATCATAAATTAATTCTAATCGATTATTTGTATCATAAATTTATCCTATCATCATAAATTACCGCGTACATCTTCATCAAGTATACGTCATCGTATTCATTATCAATAATTATCTTGAGCTATTATAATAAACATTAATTATCACTTCCGCGATTCCTTTAATTACGGCATCTATTTATCTATAAATGATTTAAAACGTCAATGACCAAATAATGTCACTCATTATTTCGGCAATTCTTAGATTTTTTCGCATAAATTAAAACAATTTATAATTTATAAATATGTTATATTTCTCTGTTATCGCTGTAAGTGTTTTTTGCTTGGTTCAGATCTTAAGGTAGAGCTCTGAAATTATCTTTAGCGAGGGGATTAAAAAAAACAATACATAAAGCTCTTAATTAGAAAAAAATCTACGGAAATCGTTAAAATTGTTCCGTGTCGAGTGGGAATTAAATCTGAATATTTTAAGTTTTTATTAATTTGCAGTTAATTTATTTTTTTTTTAACATAAGGGAGCGCCTCTCTCGGTATCTTCGAATGAAAATTTAATGGTAATATTAAATTTAGATTCGAGTATTATCACAAATAATTATTATTAAAATATGTGAGGGAAAGATAGTTGGGGTGTGGTCAGTGAAGGGCACAAATAAGTAATTATAATTATACTCAAATAAATACTTATATATGATAAAATAATAAAAATCTGTAGTACCACAAAATCCATGAAGGGCCAGGGGTTCATTCATTACTCCATAACGACGTACTGTTACTAGACCAACGGGTATGCAAGGAGGTGATTTGGTCAGAATCACGCTCCACCGCCAGATTTTTACCCAATTAAGGCTACCCACTTCATGAGGCTAGGTGGACTCCAGGAGGGCTCCGCGGATGAAAACGCTAAGCATATTTTATTTAAATGCGATTTTTACTTTTTGCGAATTTTACTTATGCTTTGCAGATTACAATACAAGCATCTATCTATTATATAAAAAGGTTATTAGTGCTCATCCGGATCCGCATATTATTATTATAAACTTGAACAGCCCTGGTTAAGCTCTATAAAGTAGGATGAAACGTCGGAAAATAATTAGTTGATTGACTACACTCCTAATCTTCTTCATAATTTGTAAAAAACTTATTTATTAGTGCCAACAATTCTGCCAGAATTTCAGGCCTTCATCAGAACAAAAAACAAGATAGATTCTTAGCCCCGATGAAAAATAAAGAGAAAATAAAATATAACTCTATAAAATAAAAAAAAAATTATTTTTAATAATATAAAATATATAATAGAAGGAGATCCCCAGTATTTTGTCTTGGTGACAGCTGCTTACTTTCAAAAATATTTTCCTATTATCAGTATAGAAGTTGAGAATGTTTTATTGCTCATTCCTCTTCGTTTGATCATTATTAAGATATATTGCTTATTTTCATTAGTCTTACTTTTTTTTATTATTTTCAAAATTATTTTATAATTCTGAATTCGCTGAGGATATTTTCGGATTCCTTGTTATGGGTTGTGGACTTTAAAACAGAATAGGTCAGAGTCTATTTCTGGTGAAAGCTACAACATAACGGATGACATAACTCCTATAGATGCTTTAAAATTCCTTCACTCAGTATTATGAATTGGATGGTAAAATTTTAAATACCACTCTCTCTCTCTCTCTCTCTCTCTCTCTCTCTCTCTCTCTCTCCCCTCTCTCCCTCTCTAAAAAAAATTTACCTGATCTATTATTGGTCTTTATTTCTTATTTTTGTTTTAAAATCGTATTTAATATTTATATCCTTTTAAAAAGTTGGAGAAAAACTTTTAAATATCGGATTTTAAAATTTTTAATCACAAACAATATTTACTTTTTCAAAAGTAGTTGCAAGAATCTTAAATATTTCGGGAATAGGTACTTCAAGATAAGAGTGATTTTCTGAAGAAGGGGAATTTGTATGTACCTGGTAGAAATCTTGAGAACTCTATGGTCAGGAGTCATTGGATTTTTTAAATAATTTACTGTTTAAATAATTTAGTGCGGGTAATTTATATTTGTTAAGGACTATATGAACATTGTCTGTATTATGCTAGTATCCATTGCAGCTTTCAGATTGCAAAACTTAATTCTTGGCTTCAAAATATACAAGAGGTAATAATTTACTGGAGTGATATTAATGAAGTAAAAATAATCATAATTTGATGTATTGCAGCCACGTATTGCTAAGAAATTATGTTTATGTATGAGCTTCAAGAACTTTATGTCCAAAAAAATATATTCTCCCTGTTGTTGAATGAAAAAAGCTCTCACTAACAAACGTTTAATTTTATGGTATCATTTTTTCCCGTCAGCGCTCATGTCTTAAAATTATCCTTTCTTCATTATGAGAACTGGTTTACAAACCAGCACTGAAGTGTAGTTATACATTTTATTAACGGCGGTCCCATGTTTTTCTTATTAAAGTTTAGTTTAGTTTTCCCTTCTATTAGAATTTCATTTTCCTCCAGGGGATGGTTTCTGAGACTTCTCTGCTAGGCATTTTAAATACCAATTATGTGACTTCAATGTCTAACTTGTGTGCTACATGCGTCTAATGAGGTCCGTCCTGTGGAAGTATTATCTACTGTTAGTGTTTCTTTATATCATGAGTAGATTTTTTACCAGTACGTGATATAATTCATAAATTTATGTTTTTAGGTTTTTTTTTCGGTTGGGTTTCCAACAGTTTGGTTTTCCAGTTTGCTGCATGCAGCTCTTTCGCATATTTGTCAATTCTGCCTATACATCTGGTTTTTGGCCTCTCACGTGGTCTCTTGCCAACTATACTGGCATTATTGTTGTGTAAAGGCGTCCTGATTGATTGCTTCGAGCCACATGTCCCGCCTATTGTGACCTCCTTGCCTCATGTCGTGCATAACATGAGGTATTAAGGGTATTCACGATCTTTAGTTTAACATGTTAAATGGAGAAATATTTCCTTCTTTTACCATGTTAAACCAATATAACATATAAGGTGGTTGAGAGTCTGTTAAATGTAGAATGACTTCAAGCAACCGACCAACTGAGCTAGTCACCATTCTGTTGTAGTAACAAGCAATGTAGTATTATACATATACTTGCTCGTAGTTTGTGTTTTGATTGTGTTAGTATTGTTTTGGATGTTTTTAAAACTAATAAAGCAATGTGTGACAATAATAATAATGTAATGACAGTTGTTTCTCTTCCTCACAAGTTAGAAGATGAACAAGACACTCAGTTGTCAAACTTTCACAACTTCTACTTTTCACTCAATTTAGGCATGTTGTATTTAATTACTTCAATCAAAACTTAGAAGTTAACAATAACATGGAGTTTGGAAGGAAACGTTATAAAACAATTTGCTCGTAAAATCCACTCGGATCTCTTGTGCATTTAACATTTAACACGAATTTAAATAGGGCCGCTCAAAACCCTACACTTATAACATTTAACATAGTAAAACATTTTATATTTAACACATCATGAGTACCCCTATTGCTAGACCAGTCCCTCCAAGCTGATTATTTTTTATTTTATTTAATTACACTGTTTATTTAATTAGGGATATATTTATATTAGTTAAAAGATTTAATTTTAGACTTAAAAAGTTACAAATATGCTTTATATCCATCCTTATTCTGTTGTCAAGGAACATATTCACATTTCTTTGAAGACTTCGATTTTTGAACACATCATTGAAAATTATCGTTTACCTGAAAATCAACTCTAATCCTGATTGTACTTACAACTAATCTTGTATAAAATTCAACAGATCTTTTAGGAAATCTTGAACATTTGGAGTGATTATGTGAAAGGTAAAATTAAATAAGAATTACATAATTTAAGTTTTCAGACAATTAAAACGAAGCAATAATAAATAAAAAAGTAGTTAAAAAAGAAATATAAAAATAAAGGACTAAAAGAGGGATAAAAGGGGAATACGAATAAAAATAAAGAATAAAGGAAAAAAATGAACAAAATAAGAGACACTTACCTTACTGAATGCAGGTAAGCACAAGAGTGAAGGTGAAGGCAAGCAGAATGGGTAGTGGGGGGATTGGCGGTTAAACAGATATGAAATAATTTTAAAGTAAAATATTAGGCAATTTAAAAAACATAAAAATAGGCAGATATCAAATGGTAATATACACAATAAGGAGGCGAAATTATTTTAAAATAAATATAGATAACATATAAAAACAAATAAAATTAATAGAATAGATAAAATAAATATACTATAGTGAAGAAAACAAGCCCTGCAAAACGTTGGCTCACATTACATAGTTTTATTAATATTTGGGTTTTTTCTTTGACCGCATTCGGACCATTTATTATGGTGAAAAAACGATCTTCCAAAAGTGTATATACTTAATATACACCGCATCATTATGAAGTATGAAGAAGATGGTAGGGAGTGTGGTAAAAAGAAAACAAAAAATAGTTAACAAGTTCTGACGTTTCGCCCCACTTCGTTGAACTTCATGAGGTCTAAAATATGCAAAAACAACAAAAAATATTTCGACATAGTTGGATAATTTTTTATATACACTTAGTTTTGTAAAATTTGATTATGAGGGAAACACTGTTTTGTAATGTACCCAACGGTCTCATAGCATCACACTCACTCTCCTTTTTGTTGCCCATTGTAGTGTATGTTTTTGAGTTGTATCATTCAATTAAAATATATTTGTTATTAACTAAAATATGTTGTCAATTTCTTCCAGGAATAAGTGAAATGGTATACATACATCTAGTCCGTTCCACGAACCGAGAGAAATCGGTTAAACAACTAAACACTACCGTGGATTGTGTGGGATTATATCTTTGAAGGGGCTTAGCTTTCAAGTGCGGTTGAGCCTCTTTCACGCCTAGCAGAGGATTGTATAGCCACACCCTCTCAGCTCCTTTCACGTGAAATTTCTGATTAGTCGAATTCTCCCTATTGTATAAAATAAATAGTGTATATTATATATTTATATATAATATATATTAATAATTCAGGAGAAAAAGTCTACTTGACCCATGTCCCAAGTTTTGTGTTTTTTTTTCTGAATAACATGCCTTTTCTTCATAAAAAATCCATATCTCCTAAGTTGTTGATTCTAGAGCTAAATTAAAACAACCTTAGGAAATCTCATTAAATTTGCTTAATGAATACATAGTGATACTCAGTATATTATACACAAACTTTTAATATTGGAAGGGACGAAACGTTGGTTAACAATAAATAGTTTTCTTATGCTATTTGATACCTTTATTGACCCCAACCCGGACTATCTTCCTACAAACAACTTTTAATATGTTTGCAGTGATTGACATTTAAAAAAAAAATACAGATAGCATCTACAATTAAAGCAGTTTGGCGTATTCCATTTCTTTGTTAAAAATGTTTAAAGTAGATAGCAAATTTTAAATATAGTTACAATGATCGGCATTTTAATTAAAATTTAATTTATTGTGGACATAAATTTTCTACAGTTTCGCCAAAGGTTAATGTTCATTAAGCAAAATCAAATTTAATGAGCTTTCCAATGCTTGATTTTATTTTGCTGTAGGAACAATAACTTAGGGGATATGCCTATTTTTATGAAGAAAAGACGTGTTATTCAGAAAAAAAAACACAAAAACTGAGATTCTATCTTATGTTTGAGAATCGGACATGAGTCAGGTGAAGTAAAGTTTTATTGTATATGAGGTGTAGAATCACCACTCGGAGTTGTCGACTTTATCCTTTTACACCCTTTATATGTACATAAAATAATAGCATTCGTCGTCTAGTGTCCATTCAATGTGTTCTCAGTATTTCATCTACTTCTATCTTTCCTTTTGGCTTTCATGTTCTATTTTTGTTTAGATTTACCATTTCCTTCATGTATTATTCCACTTTATATGTATTTCTATCTTATATATATCTTCTGTATCTTAAGAAACATTAAGATTTAAGGATGTGTTTGATATAGGGGTGGAGAAAGAGTAGCCGACATATTTCTTCACGACGGACTCTTGGAATAGATATATACTTATCGGAGAGGTTTGTCGGGGGGTGCGGTCAGCAAAGAACATAAATAAACAAAACTATATTTATTTATTTTATGCTGACGTTTCGACCTGAGTTTCATGGCGTAGAAGTTAGGCCTGCAACCGTGCGTGCAAGGTAGGTCTGTCAGTTGCAGGCCTAACTTCTACGCCATAACCCCTGATGAAGACCTGAAACTCAGGTCGAAACGTCGGCATAAAATAAATGAATATGGTTTTGTTTATTTATGTTGTTCTTTGCTGACTGGACCCCCCGACAAACTTCTCCAATCATTAATCTACGGTCAACACCTCATTATCTATACTTATCATTCTAGCTTTAATAGTTGGTGAACCTGTAGAGTAAGACCGTTTTAGCTGAGCAAGTTGAGGTGTCATTTAGCAACCTGAATCCGCAGCGGGACCAATTCGCTTCTCAGGTACCCTGTAGGTAATCCTTTTGGACTATTTCTAAACTTTGGACTGTTGTAATAGAACAAAACTTCAAATTCCGGCTATAATATGTTGGTAACCCGTAAAAATAAAAAAAATTAACCTGTAGAATACCTCGTCCTGCCTCCGCTAGTTGGAGTCAGAGATGGGCAAAATTTAGCTATAGTTGGAACTAATAGCTAAAATTGCCATGGATACCATCCTTATCATGAATGAATCATTGATGAATATATATCGTTTCCATGACAATTTAAGCTATTAGTTTCATCCATAGCTAATTTTTGCCCAACTGTAGTAGGAGTACACTGTAACGTTATACTAAATTATCAAACGATTAGTGGAGATCTTTTGAACTTTTATCTCCTTTACGCTTGTAGCGGATTGTGATAGTTAATAAATCAATCTGACAGAGAACTGAGCCGTGATATTTAGTGAACCATAACATTACATGTTGTTGAAATATGCGGGTTATCTTGAATAAATCGGTTTTCATCATTGGTGGACAAAAAAAATTCAAAAAAATGCTAATAAAATGAAAATCGACGAAGACGAAAATTGTGTATTTTTCATATAAAGTTGTATTCCTGGAACCGCTTTCAAAGGACAACCTCCCGAGATATTGTTATTCTTTTTTATATTAGAAATCAGATAAGAGACACAATAGACTTCGCTGAATCCGACAATGATTAGAACACAAAGGCAGAGGTCGATGAATACGTCTCCTGTAGGTATCGAAAATAAAGAAAGGTTGGTTTATCGAATGAACTTGGTTTATCGCTGCCCCCAAATCGTGCTCATTCAAAGCATTTTAATTCCTGACCTCATTTAAAAACATTGTTTTGAATATTGAGTTTTTTTTTTCGTTCAAATTTAATAATATTTTCAATTAAATAATTTCAATTTAATATATTCAAATCGTTCCAAAAAAAACTGTAGCATTTTTCATCAGATGAAGTAGATTTTTTTGCAAAGGTTCTACTTTTTTTTTTTTTTCCCCGATCCCTCTAAAACAGAAATAAAAAGTGAATTAATAAGTGCATTACTGTGAAAAGAAAAGTGATTTGTGTTGGATCTTACCTTTTACTACCTATGGTATTTTAAGGTTATGTTTATTTGTATACATGAGATATCCATTCTGAAAAGGTTCTATTTTAAATCCGGAGGTGAGGGGCCTCCTCGTGTTGTATCGCATAGATGATAAAAATAAAAAACATTAATTAATAAAGACAATAGATAATGGTGAAATAATAAGAAAACAAAAAAAGGTTCTTCTACTACATCCATGCCATACTAATCTCCAACTTCTCTCTAAATTTGCACCAATAGGAGAAGCCATTTTCTAAATATAGGCGTGCTGATGAAAATATGTTTAGGCATTGGTAAGTCAAAGCAGCCAATGGAATTTAAGTCGATATGATATAAGAGGCCAAGAGGAGAAAATAGACAATTATTTCACCTCTATTTCGGATTACTTTAATAAAAACTATCTATTATTACTAGTCCAAATTGATGAGTCTGCCAATTATAGGTAGGAGGAATAAAAAATGGCGACTGTTCCAAAACCTTAAAAAAAAATTAATTGTTCATTCCGAGCTCTGTATCATTAAAACTAAACTATAATAAAGATCAGCCTTAATTTGTCTCAGCATAAATTTTGAAGTCTAATTAATAATAAATATAAGTATAATTAATAATAAATTTTCAAATTAATGTTTTGTTTTTTTAGTTAAGTATTTGTATTAGAATATTGTTAGGTTGAACTTAAGTATATAAATAATAAATATGAAACAAGTTTTAGTATTGTTCAGTATTCTATTCTAGCTGTTACGAGTTCAAAAGGAACCTTTACTAGCCCAACCATGTAGAATAGTGAAAATAAAAAAAAGAATAGCCGAATTTTGTTATTGCTGTATTTGAAATAATTAGAGAGAGAGAGAGAAATACTTTATTTATCTATACTGCCTAAATACATCAGGTTGCTATCTCACACATCATACTTATCAATCCGTAATTGGACATATATAAATTACACATACATGGTATAATCAGAAAAAAGAGATACAATAATAAGATATAATAAACAATTTTTTTTCTACAGTTTCCTTTTACATTCAATTTCGGCCTGTACAACAAATACAAATGTTTCAATTCATTCCTATTTTTCCTTCTCATTTCTGCTCCTCCAATTTCTCCCTTTCACAATTTTGTAATTCACCGGATCAACAAATTCGCTCTTCGGAACTCACCCTCCTAACTCCTCTTCAGTGACCCGGAACTGTAAAAAAAATATTGAAAAAAAAACTGTAAAGCAAAATATTGAATGATATAAACTAGAAAAAATAAAAAAAGGAACTTCTAAACGTACAAAATTTAAAATTATTTTTTAAAATTAAAAACAAAAAATATTGTATTTTGTCTTTGCGACATAAATAAAATTGCCAATTTGTCACCCTTGGTGATGGGTCCCCTGTGGAGAAATGTCCTCTTGGAGGAGAAGAACCGGCCGCCGTGGCAAGAAGCCAGTAATCAGAGTTGGCTACCTAGCAGGGAAAAGGTAGAGGGCCACTGGGCCGGTGTATGTATAACACACTGGTATTAGTTACACCTTTGTCGCAAATAAAAACATGCTAATACGCAATGCTTATAACAGACAAATTTATTTGTATTTATAAAATGCAAACAATTATTTAACATATTTTGGCCGTAACACTAGCAAGTATAAAAAGTTCCTCATGAAAGTCAAACGAAGTATACTTGAGTAGTGAGGTGAGCTTCAGTATTATAAAATTTACCTCCAGCACTAGAGTTATCAGAATTCTCATTAAGTTGAGGTATTCAGAAAACAAATAAGCACTCACGCCTGGTAAACTCTGATAATGGATTGTTTATTTTCCTCTCAAAGTTGAACTTATATTATAGTATAAAAGCCGGCGAGAGAAAAAAGGCAGTTATTCTACCCAACTTTCTAATTATTTTAATGAAAATTGTGTATAATTTCTAGTCAAAATTAATGAGTCTGCCAAGTATTGGGAGGGGGAATAAAAAATGGCGGCTGTTTCAAAACTTAAAAAAAAAAAGAGCTCTTTATCATTAAAACTACTAAAAATTTGACAAAACCTAAGAGAACATCATTCAAAGTAAAGTAAATTTTCTAAAGTATGAGCCCTAATAGAGCTATTTTCGTTCTACAGTTCTCGAGAAATGCCCTTTTAAAAATGGACATTTCATAAAAAAATTCCCTACAAAATCAGAAGTTGGTGAATTTATTTTGAGAAATCTATATCTCAAAAAACATTCGACATACAGATATGAATTAACACTCAAATTAAAGCTAATTTAATGTACTATAAAGTAATTAATTACATTTATCTTTGTAGGAGTAGTAGATTTTATGATATTTGCTCAAATTGATTTATAGTTGTTCAGACAAAATTTCATGTGGAAAAGTTTAGTATTCATACGCGAATATAAAGAAACTACTAGCCTTACGAAGATACGTGACATATAATACTTTATAGTTAGTTAAATTACCTTATTTTTAGTTCTGGCGGACAGTATGTACGTCTTATGGTTCCTGAGATAATTTTTTTCAAAAATCAAAAATTTTATCCGAACATCCAGAAACTAACATTTTGTGAATTTATTTTGTCAAATATTATAAAAAAATACTTCTTCCACGATAAATGTTATGAAATATTTTATAGTACATTCAACTAGTTTTACTTTAAGGTCTAGCAGACATTTGCACGTCTAATAATTCCTGAGATATAGGTTTCTCAAAATAAATTCACTGACTACTGATTTTTCTGTACTTTTTTTTTTTTTTGAAATGTTGCTTTTTTAAAAAGCTATATCTCGGGAACTGTTGAACATACGTAGTTCTATCAGGGCTCTTAAAGATATTTTAGCAAATTTACTTGTATTTAAATTATTTTCTCTTAGGTTATCCAGTGTTTTGGTTGTTCTAAAGATATTGAGGTCCGAATGAAAAATTATTTTTTTTAACGTTTTGATACAGTCGCCATTTCTTATTTACCCCAACGTGTACTTAGCAGAATCATCAATTTAAACTAGTAATTATACACAGTTTTCATTAAAATAATCAAAAATTACCTTTTTTTCTGCCCGGCTCTTATGAGATCGACTACTCGCCCCCACTATTTCATCAAAATTGAATTAACGATTCCATCAATTGTACCCGAACACAAATTTGACTATAAGGCAACAGAAATACATGAAATCTTCTTTGTTTAGTCATGTCTTATTCGTAAAATAAGATTTCAAAATTTTCGATTCTGAGTACTTGAATATTTATTATTTTCTGTATTAATTTAGCGCTTCTCTATCTTTAGTAGTGGGGATGCAAAATTACGTCCAGAAAATGTTCACTTCCATTTTACGTTTCAGACAAGAATACATCAAAGAACAAATTTGGTAATTTACCCTATTTGATGCAATTTGTTGGGATTGGGCGGTTTGGTATCTAGTTGTGCCTATGAATTATGAAAACAACTCTTCCAAGTTGGTTAAAATTTAGGGGTAAATTTTTTATGGTGTCGTTTACTATATTATAACACAACCGATCATCAAACTCCATCAACGATTTTCTTTTCGTTATTCTCAAATAAATTTTTCTTGCCGCACCTTTTCCAGCGATGTTTGATATCTTCCCGTTGCTTTTATCTTTACATCTTCTTCAATCGGCATAACAAGCTTATGAGGCTGCTCCAACCATCTTGTATGGGTAACTGAAATCCTCAGTTCATCGGACTTACTGGAGTAGGGAGGATGGATCCTACTATTCTTCGACGCATGGACGTAAATCCATTTGTCCTGAACATTCTTATACGACCTACTTGCCATCCTCGTAACTGGTCAAGTCTTAATCTTTGGATTCTAATGCGAAGATAGATGCTAATTTCTTTCTTGAACAGAAATAGTTCGCTATTCTTCCTTCGTCTCCAAAGGCCTTTCTCGCCTACGGGTTCTGGGATTCTCCTCAAAATCACTCTTGACGGGTGACACTTAAATTGTTGAGGGCTCATAAAGAATATATTTAATTCTTAAACCTTGAAATTCAGGTAATTATTACCTTGATAGACAATTTTTAATTATATTTGTTGTAGTACTGAAGACGTCCTAAAAAATTGGATTTAATTATAATAAACTTGGTTTGACTTTTACAGTGTTATGCGCTAGATAATTTACGATCACAGACATCCGTCGATCACTTTTAATAAAGTGTTCATATAAGTATGAAAATATGAAGATTGTTCAATTAAATTGAAGCATCTCCATGCTGTCTACAATATGACGCAATCGTTAAAGTCATAATAATATACCAGAGCATTATTACAAGTAATACTTGACATTTTTAATATCAATGAATTTAACATGAGGTCGAATGATGTCATATTACTTCCAGTTTTATTATTTTTTTGTTTACTGTTCTTTTATTATCCTTGAAGGACTATTTCGCTACAGAAATTAATCAAGAGTTCGTAAAGTATGAAATCGATTCTTATAATTTTTGTGGACTTGCAACTACACAATCTAAAACATTATTTTATCTAATTAATGATATTGATTTTAAGTATTTCTGTTTTTCTAAAAATATAATAATTGAAAACACATGTTTTAGTCCTTTGAATTCGTCATTTTGGACGGGTAATTGAAACAGAAATTATAAATAAAATGAATTATAAGATCATATTTTTTTTTTATTAGTCTTAGCAACAATCACAACCCGATCTATAATAGATTTATTTTTCTCTTTTAATGTTTTTAAATTTGATGCGTAATATTTAGATAAATTCTTATGCTCGGAAGATTGGAAAAATAACTACAAAACGTGACTTTTTTACTTATAAAATAAAATAAATTGGTGAAGGTTTATTTGACCATCACCTTCGTTAGATTTATTTATTTATTGTGGGTGTTATATTAAACGCAATGCGTCTCGGCCTTGCGCTTGTATTACTAGCACGTATTGACTTCCGCGGACCCCCTTTCTACTGACCTCCCCCAGATCTCACACAGTACATGACAAATAATACACTCACTAATATATATATATGTGTGTATATATAATTTTATATAGTTGAAAATAAGTATATTTTAAATAAATGAGGCAAAAAGCTTATTATATGCATCACATTGTCGAATTATTATCGATACGTGTAGATACAAAATTTATTGTACAAAGTAAAATTATTTAGAGATATATACCTAAAAAAAAAATAGATGAAATATTTTTCAAAAAAAGGTAAGAAACAAATTTTATAGTGAGACAAATGGATTTACAGAATGAAATTAATTACGTACTAACTTACGAAAATAATGAATGAAGAATGCTCCTTAAAGCTATTGTGATATTAATTCAGTTATCAAGTACAAAAATAATCTATTTTTTCTTGAAACTCCATTATTTCATTAGCATAAATATAGATCCAACAAAATATTATATATCGAATCATTTACATAATAATAATACATAATTCTCAACGAAGTACTATAAAACTAGGAAACAAGAATTCTTTCTGTATAATATAAGAATATAGTTAAATGAAATCACATATAAATATATATATGTTTATTGTAGGCTGTGACTATAGAAACAATAAAGTTGTGAAACATCGCCTCAATATATTTGTCTTATTGACGATTCCTCTTGATTAAAAAATTATATATTATTAACAGTAAAGAAAAATGATTTCATTTAAACATTTTCTGTTAATAACTATATTTATTTATTTTTTTTTTTTTAAATTTAGTTTCTCTATGAATTCATATGGACATAAACACCAAATAACAAATAAAAAAAATAAAAAAGGCCTTTTTTTTTCCTCTTGGTCTGGGCTCTTGTACTGTTAATTTAATATAAGTTCTATGCGCTTAAGAGCATTTACTTAATAATTTAAACAATTTTTAAAATTTATTGTACTAAAAGTAATTATATTTAAAGGTTTGTAATGTTTTGGAGGAATTTCTTTGTCATTTTACAAATCCGAGGTATCAAATAAAGCAGTTTGTGCGTGTTAGAGCTTTTCTTATACCTCAGAGACTATTGTACAAATCAGTCACACATGTCAATATTTTTAAAAATAGAAAAACCAAAAATATTTTGATAGAAATTAATGACGTAAGGTCTTTTTAGTGACGTTCGCTAATATGGCTGACGGAATAATTTTTATAAATAATACTAATAATTTATAATTTTATAATTATAAAAAATATTATTTTTATTTTTATAATTTGAATAATATAATGAATAATTTTTAATTTTTTATGCTGACCGAATAATTTTTTTGTAACTTCTGTTTAACTATTTAGGAATAGTTACACTGCTATTACTCAGATTTCATAAAAGTTACACCACTTATGCTTTAAAATGCTCATTTACAAATGTATGATTACAAAAATATTTAATAATATAATATATAAGGCCACTAGAGATGTCCCTCGACTACTCTTATATGCTTGTGATGCTTCGACGCTATTGGTTCAGGAATTAAAGGGTGTGCTGCAAAAAGAAGGTAGCTCTAATTTTTGCAATTTTTGGGAAACAAAAAAAAAAGTTCAAAAATTAGAGATACAAACAAAATATTTCATTTTAAGTTATGTAAAAATATTTTTGTTGCTTACTTTCAATTATGAGGTTTATATATTCGAACAGTATATATTCCTTCTTGTACCAAATAAAAGAGTTTTTGTTTTTTTTAGCACAAGATAGTGTTTATAACTTCCAACAGCAATAGAATGGAGCAAACTCTCTTTTGCAGTTAACTCTTCAATTTAAAATTTACATAGGGTACAAGAAATTGATAACTAAATTTTTTATTTGAAAAGAGTTCTCGGAAACGTACAAACTAAACAATTTAAAAAATAAATTGTCAACTAATTATATTGATACAAAATGTGACTCATTGTTTATGGAATTTTAAATGTAAAATAAACTTTTTTAAGTTAAAGTAACCCTGCTTATTGAAACTTTTATTCAAATTATTTAGGTTCATGGTGGTCGTGATGGAAACCCAACTCATTGTAAATGGTTGCGTAATCTAAGGTCATGGCTTTGTCCTTTCCCAGCTAACGTATTGTTATTGGTTTAGATACTCCTTTAGAGTTTTGTTGATGAAAACAGTAGTTTACGAAATGGAATCTAAATAAAACTCGACGTTAATGAGATTTTTTAAAAATTTTTAGCATCAATGGAATCAACGACTGTTATCTACGGGGAAATTCAAATAGGAAGAGGGGACTTCCTTGAGTGACTGATTTTATAATATTCCTTTTTATTTGCCTTATACATAATCTCCAAAGGGAAAAAAAGGGTCAACAAAAGAAAAAAGATTTTATTGCTGTGTACACTTTTCGTTATCGCGTTATACTAAGTTCTTTGATCGCGTTTGATTGGTAGGTATTGACATTTTCGTCGTTTTTTTTTTTTTGTGATTTTATGTTCGACTAGTGTTTGTGTAATAATTCCTTCGTGCACAAAATAATTTAAAATCAAAGCATAGGAAAAATCAGATGATTGTTAATTGACCGTATGTAATATATAAAGGAAGATGCTCCGGGTGTTGTAAAAAAACTCAAATTGTAATGAAACATTTAATATTAATATATTTAATAATTACTTATTAAATTTGTATATTTAATGGATTTTTAATATTTTATTTATCATTAATTTATTTGGAATTAATTTAATTATTCATTTAATAGTGATGTAGTTTAATTATGATTTGAGTTTTTTTTTTTTACTGCTCCTGTTCCATTTTCCTTTTATAGAAAAGAAAAATAGTTTTCTTGTTATACTTTCATTATTCTAATGACCTTTTTATTTTACCTCCTTAAGTATAAGTCCAAAGTTTAGATTTAGAAACTAGCAAAAAAAAAAAAATCTTTCATATTGACTTTATAGTCAGTGCTATATTTTGTATAATATGGATCGGTTACAAACTTTTGATTTTTTTTCACTTGTTTTTTTCTTAAAATTAACTGTAAGATTTTAAAAAATGAAAATAATTGTCGATATATCTACATATACCTATTTATATAAAAAATATATTTCTATATCAAAATTCTCTTTTTCATGAACCTCATCTATATATTCGATTAGGGTCAAATGGAGTATGAAAAAAAAATGAATATGGCGCCTAAGAAGTCAAGTTTGTTTAATTTTATCCTGGAACATTTTCTCAAATGATCTTTCCCAATCCTCTTCCTTCCATAGTTCCTAAATTAAATTCTTTGAACATAAAAGTATCTAGATTATGAATACTTTATATCAAAAAGAATATAAAAAGAGAAATACCAAAATACGAAAATGAAAATTTGTTCATTTGATGTTATAAAACTATCGCTTAATAATTATTGAATTAATTCTAAAAAAATTAATTAATTTTTCTAAATTTACAAACATTGTTTAAAAAGTAATAAAGTATAATTGGAAAGCTAGTTAATTAAAAAAAGCAAGACTGTAACAAGTATTAGTCCAATATTTTTTTTATAAGGAAATCCACTGTGATGGTGATGTTTGCCTTGTTATCAACAGGTGACCAACCTATTCTAACCATATTGGGTGGGGGGTCAAGTTTACTAATTTGTGGGACCGCCACTTAATTAAAAAAGTCAACGCCCGCAGGTCGGATTCGAAACGGCGCCGCCCGCAGATTTCAGAACGACGGATCTAGGTCTAAACATCTGAGCTACGGACGGCTCAAAAATTTGATTTATTATTTTTAACATTTAAATAAAATGAAGAACGGATTGAAATGAGCTCAACTTCATGTTGAGAAACGTAAAGATGTAAAGACTTTTTAATTTTTTTTTCCCCTCCTCTGGCGACATACCCAATTTTAATGTTAATTAACAATGTTGTTATCGATGAATAAAGAATGATTGTCGTATTTTCTTTTGAATTGTTTTTTTTTTTTTTTTTTGATGTCTCGTATTCTTAGATGGCTGCTGTTCTTTTATCCGCTGGAATCAGTGTTTTTTAAGTTATATATTAATTTGTTATTTTGAATCAAGCTTTGATTATTTTCACTTACCGTGTGTTATATATAATATATAAAATAATATTGTTTGAGACATAAACAAAAGAGTATTTTTATCCTGATGATTAGGAAAGGACTCAATAATGTAAAAATGAAGATTTAATTTCACAATTATCTATGTATTTAAAAAATAGTCTTCCATTATCCAGAATAAATTATTATTTAATATTCTTTACCTTTTATAATACTATTCTAGTGTTTTATTATTTAATGTAACTTTGTACTTGTATAATGAACGTCTTAGGTTAAAACATAAATAATAATATTAAATCACGTACCTGTTTTGTTTACGGAGAAACATTAGCCTGCTGAATCGTCAGAAATGATTCAAATTACATTGTGCTTGTAATAGTATTATAAAATTTTGCAAATCGACCATAATGACTGTTAGTTCAGACAAATAATACATCCGTGTCTGAAAAAGCTCATCATCATGAAAGTTAACGCTAATTCTTGATTGAAGGTATTATATATCAATAGTGGGAAACCTTATTTTTAGCTTCGTATAACTTGTGCAATCGATGTGATAGCCCTAAAATAGAGAAATATCGCTAAATAACTCAAAAATTATGGATTTTACAAACAAATCAAATGTATTATTTTTAAACTTTAAAAATAAAATATTAAAGAAATTATTATTCTCTACCTTCTATAGTCAGGAAGCAAAAACACGACTTAGTATATAGTAGTATATTTGTGAATAATTATATTTCTGTAAATCTTTTGATTTCACTGGATTAATCCCCTGACACAATAATCATTAGATGTCAAGCACTCATTATTTCTAACATAAAAATAAATTTAAAGGTGTGTTTAAAATATCAAATAGTGATGAATAGTTTAAAAAATAATATCGTAATATATTTGTATTATGTGGTCAAAACCATTGAATTGACATCAAGACTGGGAAAGAGTTCCTTCTGGGTCTGAAAAAGTCGGATAATATTTCAAGATAGGGCAAATTTACTGCCATAGATCAAAATCACAATTTATCATAAGTTTAATTAAGAGTTAAATACATCTTCATAACTATTTATCTATGACAAGTCAAACATATTACAATGTCTGATAAATATAAGATTTAATTGATATTGTTAAAAGAGCTAAACTATGTTTGGTCTATTATAAACTAGTTAATGTTAATTGTCTTAATATTTTACAAGTAGAAAGATAAATAATATATATATATATATATATATGTCTTGTCGCTTTTTATTGTTAACTTTCTATGATACTGCCAATGACCATTTTTTAGCGAAGAAGATTTTCGTATCCTCTCTAATTTGCATAATCTTGAACTATTCGAAATACTAGCTGACCCGGCAATACTTCGCTATTACTTATTTGAGGTTGTATGTAGATTTAAGGAACACATTATTTGTTTAGGGCTCTGTAAACAGCACACAAGGGTACAAACGGGTCTAGTTAATCAAATTAGAACCGGAGATGTAAAATATAACGTTTGAAAATCAATTTTTTATTTGAAACCAATATTTCGCCCTTATAAGGGCATTAAATCTTTTGTTGATATTGATTAAAAGACAAGACATTCAGCTCTACTATACGGATATTTTGTAAAAAATACAAAAGACGTAGTATAACCGCAAATTTTGATTTATCCTTAGTTATATATTTATCGTGTATACTTGCCCACGCTCAGCGGAGAAGGGGGTAAGTTGAAGGAAAATAAAAAAAATAAATATAATCGAAAAAAGACAAAACAATAAAGAATAAATTACTCCTTATGCGCCACGTTATTTTTTTTTTGGAAATAACGAAAAACCCGGAGCATTATCCCACAATATAACTTAAATATACCCCTATATAAACAATTGTTGAATTATGACCACATGTAGATAACAGAAAACCTAGGGGTATTACCTACCCACCTGTTGAATTATCGTAATATTCCGTGAACAACAACAAAAAAAACATAAGTAAATTAACAAGTTGATAGCAGAGAAAGAACAGCAGAACTATATGTACAAAAGTTTAATAATAAGAAGAAATATATGTACACAGAATGAAAATGGAAAAAAAAAGAATTATTATCAATTAATAAAACAATTAAAACTTATATGTTGACTTAACCTTAACTTAAATGCTTAGCCTTAATAACTATATTTATATTATTATCCAAAAGAGTATAAAAGTGAATATAAAATAAAAACAAAATAAAATTTATTTCAAAGCCCACGTAGTCCTCGGGTGGACTCCTGGCAGAACATAAGGTTGTCCCATATTTCCTTTCCGTCTCACCTTCCCCTCAAGTTTTAGGATGACACCTGCTACAACTCTCTTATCCAGGACGTGGTGAAGAAACGTCACTGCACTATATCCCCACTTCTAGTGTTATGACTGTCCATTGAAGTAGAACAACATAATTTAGAAAAAAACAAAACACATACGATGACATTTCTCATATGGTGTTATTTCGGTTCAAACAATAAAGACAAAGGGCCTTTAAACTACTACCACTTCACATTGAACAATCGTAACTTATAAAAACATTTTTAAACAAAAAATTGAGAAACAGCACTTATGAAAAATAAGGATACAAAATTACTTCTGTTTGAAATATTTAAAAAAAAAAAAATGTTATCAATTAGGATAACTACACACAAATTTCACCAAAGCATTTGGCTTAATCTCAAAACATTTTAGATTTCCAAATGGTTATATATTTCTGTAGTAGGTGTACATATATTAGATTATGTGTATGTAAATGTTTATTAAAATGCTACGTAAAATTTGTTGTATATATAAAAAAGTGTTGATTACAAATATGTTTATTTCAGAACTTCATAATAGACAGAAGAGCCCAAATTGTTGTTCAAATGACATAATGAATAATGAAGTTACAAAAAGTGTATAAATTCCAGAAAAATAATACAATTTTCTCAAAAAATAAAAATGTTGGTACTTTGGTTGTAGGATTATTATTGATTATTTATATTTTAGGATCGATGGTTCTCTTTAACATCAGATGAGCATTTTTAAACATTAACTTTAACATAAAATAATTAAAAGTTTTAACATAACTTTAAGATTGATGAACAAAAGTAGATTTAGAGAGAAAAAACTGCTTAAGTTATTTTATTCTATTTTTTTAATTCTTATAAATACAATATGCAAACCGAGTGTACAAAACACAGAAAATGTAAATTAAATAAATAAAAGATTTAAAGGATTGTAATAAAATAGGTTTATTACTGTTTCCTGTTTTCTTTATTATACTCTTCATAAACGAGAAAAAACAAATTACGTAAATCTTTTTTCTACCCGATATTTTATTTATTTTTTTTTTAATGGTCCTGTAAAATACTTCAAAGGACTGAATAATTTACCAAATGAGGGTTTAGTTTTAATTTTAGCTCCTTTTTGGGGAAATTCGTTTGCCTGCTTTGTTTCCAAAGTGACCTTTCACATTATTAATTTTTTTAAAATGTAATTTTCGGATTAATCAAATTGGTTTATCATATATTTAAGAAGTCCAATACTTTGTGTGTTAGCATATTTCCACCTTTCCCTTAATCATTATTCATCATATTACTATAATTTTTTTGTTCTTTAAAATAAATCAAATGGTATCCATGTGAAGTCTCAACACTCTTTATTATATCAACAGGCCATCCACAAGGACAATCATCAAAATATAAATTTACATCTCACATATTATTTATTATTTAATCACATATTATTATTTAAAAACGTTTTACCGTCTATTCTGCCCAGCTCATTAATTACAAGTCAAATTACCCTATTTCGTCACAATTTCATTAATTTTTTAAACTTTTAATTTTAGATCAACTATTATATAAACAAACTTGAGTTTGTGACCTGGCAAAATAAAATTATATTTGAGGTGTAAATTTATATTTAAGGATGGTCGACTTGGCCGAAACGTTGGACTGTTGATATAATAAAGAGTGTTGAGACTTAATATGGATACCGTTTGATTTATATTAAAAAATAAATAACATTCTCAAGAAATTGAAAATATTAATTTTTTTTTGTTTTTTGTTTTGGGCACAATTTTGTTGATAGACAATACATAGAAAACAACTTTATTGATTAGGTATCCAGCTTCTGGAATTAGTCTAGCAGGCGTTAAATGGATATTTTTTTTAAAAGCTTGCCCTAAAGTAACTTTAATTACCTATATATGATATAAATGACCAACTTCCATTGTAAGAAATAATAAACGATGGAAAAATTCAAAATATTAAAGAATTTGATAAATATTCAAAAGAGAACAAAGGCAAAATTGAGACTGGAGTTCTAGTTATACATATCATTTGAAGGTAAGGGCTCTATAATTGCCGTATATTGTGTATGTGGGGTAGCTGATCCGTGCCAGGTATAATTTCTGAGAACTGGCTATTCATTTATTCAATTAGTAATCTGGGCCTGGTTGATTGCACTTCGCTTTAATAATTTACAAAGTAAACCTAACGCTAAGAGAACAAGCTGCCCTATAGCCTTTGACAATATTCCCTTTGTTTTCGCAGAACATAACCGCAATGTAGGATTTCGCTCTGATTAATGACACATTAATGTTGATGATTATTAATCTCGCAAGGACCGAATCAGAGCCGATCTTAGTTTTTGCGAGATCCTGCATTATCTTGTAGGTCTATCCCCTCTCACCACCCAATTAACATAATCTTGAATGACCTCTGAACTGTAGTAGATAATCTTTATCTTTTTATTATTTCATCTGCTACTAGAAGACAAAACTTTCGACTCAGTTTTATTTATTTTTTATTTGCTCTTAGCTGAAGGCCGGAACGGTGTGAACTATATGACAAATAATAGTCATTCTTTTCCGACTTTAACATTTTCTAACTATATGATAAATAATGATGAACTATATGATGAGTAACGAACTGTATGATTAATAACGAACTATATGATATATAACGATGAGAGAAAGAAATTTATTCATTCATGCTGCCCAAATACATCGAGTTGCCACATTACACAGCATACTGATCAATTCGTGATCGGACATATATAAATTACATATTTATGATAAATAACGAACTATGTGATGAATAATGATGGATTATATGATGAATAACGAACTATGTGATGAACTATATGACAAATAATAGTCATTCTTTTCCGACTTTATTCGTCTCTAAAAATCCAGGTATACTTCATTAACAGAACTAATTAATCTTACAAAAATATCCCAATATTCTTCTCGAAAGCAATTGAAAATTTATTCTGTTCAATCATTACTTTTTAAATTTTTATTATCTTATTCATTGATTGCTATTTACAACTGTACATTCATATACATACATCCAGTAAATTTGATTTTAGTTTAATAAGGGATGATACACGCTTGTAGAGAAACAACTCATTGGTTGCACTCAATGCAATGACGTTTTTACATTAGCAGGCCATCTTCTTTTCAGGCGCCTCGGAGGATTTCAGGAATGGAAGTGGAAGCTAGGTTTGAAACTAGGGGGTTTGGGTGGTTAGGGAGTTTACAATGGAAGGAATGATATCTGGTTCGGTTATGTATGAAACATTAAGGTCTTTATGTATGATTTTATTTGTGACAAAGTAAAGAGCATTGAGGATTTTACGAAGGATTTTGGATTGTAAGGATTGGGATACGAGAGGAATTGGAAGGTTTAGTGGAGCCATGTAGTCATTATGTACAGTCTTTTGTTATGCATTGGAAGTTTAGACCATTTGTCCAGTAAGTGCTGTATTAGTCGAAATCGACGTGCAGTGCTCGTCTTTTCAGTCCTGTGTGAGGATTCCAGGTTAGTCGTTTTTCCAAATGTAGTCCAAGGTAGCGGATTTATTCAACAGGGGTAAGAGCAACATTATTAAAGGAAACTGCAGGGCAGTCGGTAGGTTTATGACGAATGGTAAAGGTGATTTAATGGGATTTATTTTAATCCTCCAATTATGACACCATTCTTCGAGAGCTGTGATATGGGAAAAACAAATCAATACATAAATTCAAAAAAACATTTAAATGAGTAAAAATAAATGAATAAATAAGTTAGAACACAAATAAGTGGGTTAAAAAGCTAAACAAATACAAAAAACATAATTAATAATCTCTGTGCTAATTCTCATGCAGGTGATGATGTATAATCCACAGACAGTCCGAAATAATATGTTCCGCCAAGATCGCAATATCCCCGATGCTAACACCTAGCTTAGTACAGCTCCTTGTTTTATTGGGCATTGTTCCGCCAGACCCAAACCACAGGTCTTTCACATTGCACTCTCTTTCTCCTTAGGTCTTGCGAAATTTATTTTTAAGGTAAGGGATGCGTTTTTTCGTAAATTTCCTTTGTGTTTCTTTTCACTCCACCCTCATAATAGAGGTCATTATTCTCAAATCTCACCGTTGGATACAACAAGAGAGCCGTAGCTCCGGTTGTAGGTAACGCAATAATATACTGCAATAATTATAAAAAAATTGTAAACAATGTTTAAGGAAATAATGAAAATGAAGAAAAAAAATTTGTGAAGTACGAAGAATTAATAAGTAGAAAGAATAAGCAGCTCATCATCACTGATGTCCATAGGAACTGTGTATAGTCACTGCAGTTTGGTGGTGAAACTAGAATATGCAGAACATTGATCCAAGTTAACAATGTGCATATGATATGTACATGTTTTACAAGGAGTTACAAGCCAAAAGGTTATATTATCGTTAGTGTGTTAATTTTCCTAACTGGCCATAGATTGTTCCTCTATTTGTCCATTCCCTTCTCCACTCCCCCAATGGGCTGGCAGTTCACAGATAGTACAAGAGCTGGGAAGAAAAATAAAGGCAGTTATTTCACCCCGATTTCTGATTACTTACGGATTATTGATTATTATTGTCGATATTGATTGACATTTATAATTAATGTTTCGTGTCAAATCAAAAACATCTCTCATAATCAATTTAAATTCTCAGTACGTTCCTACAACACATGTTCACGGCTTCAGACTTAAATGTAGCAGCTGATCGAACCGTAGCCATTGTTAATTAACCTTTCCTTATAGTACAAGAGCTAGGAGGAATAAAAAAAAAGGCAGTTATTTCACCCCGATTTCTGATTACTATAACGAAAACTATATATAATTACTAGTCAAAATTGATTAGTCTGCTAATTATAGGTAGGGGGAATAACAAATGGCGGCAGTTTCAAAACGTTGAAAAAAAATATCATTTGGAGTTCTACATCTTTAAAACTACCAACAACACTAGAAAACCTAAGAGAATAATTTAAAGTAGGGTAAATATAAGCCCAAATAAAGAGAGATATTTACGTTCAATAGTTAACGAAATATATCTTTTTAAGTCACAACATGTCATAAAGAATGCACTAAAAATCAAAAGTTAGTGAATCTATTTTGAGAAATCTATATATCAAAAACCATTCGATGGCCAGATTGCCCTTATTACTGTCATGTAGATCAGTCTTTTGTAATGAATTGGAAGTTTAGACCGTTTGTCTAGTAAGTACTGTAATAGTCGAAATCGACGTGGAGTTTCCTGTCTTTTCAGTCTTGTGTGAGGATTCCAGGTTAGTCGTTTGTCCAAGGTAGCGGGTTTGTTCGACAGTGGTAAAAATAAATAAGGAATTGAACTAGTATTTTATTACATTCTGTTACTAACTTAAAGTTCCTTATAAAATAATTTTAAGGGTCTGGTCCATAATCTAGAGAGCCCCATATCCTAAAGCGCCTCAACTAGGTTAAAGACACGCCTGGAAGTAATCTCCTCTTTTTTTTTTTTGTTATACATTAACCTGCAGAGTAATGTGCGTGGAGATAGTAAACAAACACAACTCTACGTGACTGTGCATATTAAAAACTAAGCAATGAACGGGGGCCTCATTTATTCGCCAGGACCATTTTTGACTAAGTACGGTCCCCGGGTATTTTGAGATATGAGAACCCTCTAGAGTAGAGAATTTACTTTCTGAAAAACTTACGCTGTATTACACAAATTCGTTATTAACAATAATCAAACTAAAAACGAAAAATATTGCATGTTATGTGCCTCCTTATTCAACTCAATCTTCAAGTAGAATTACATTTGTTTTTCCACATTTTTATGCTTGTAAAATAATTTAATAGTCTATATATTATTTATTTTATATTGTTTATTTATTTGTTTTATATCACTTATTTATGAATATTTTGTATAACATTATGATTTCTGTTTAAGGATGTTAAATGGATTTAATAAAAAATCATTATATCTTGTTAAATTCCGAATATTAATGTTGTTCATTGTATAAATTTTCATCTGTTCTGTATTTTATAGTGCTATATACTAATATCTGCTGTTTATAGGAATGGCAGGATAATTACTGAAGATAATTATCCAATTATATTTATATTAATTAAAGTTATTTAAGTCCTTAAATTTATTATTATTGGATTACCTTTCCAGAAGCTTGTTTACCAATTATATATCTTTATATAATATTATTACCATTGAAATATATATGTATATAGTATATTAGGGAGTGGTATAGGGTAGTATGATCCTTAAAAGTACACATAGGAAAAAGTATTGATTTACATTTAGAAGTTCTATGAATATAATAATATGATCCAGATGGTTTACCTTAAAATATTGTTACTTATATATGAAGACCTAATAGTGGATGGAGAGCTGTCGGTGGTGATATGGTTTGCTATCATCTCTTCGTTGTGGTTTCTTTGAAGTGTTGATGTCCTACCAATGATCGAAGTGTCCTACTTAACTTCCCAGCCCGAAGTCCTTTCCCCATCACCTACTCACTGCCAAGTATCTTCACCCTTCAACCTTCCAGTAGATCCGTTAGGTAATCCCCTTTTTGGATATCTAGGGGGTGTTACATTTTTTCTTCTCTCTTGTGATTGGGTTTTTGGTTGTCCGCCCACGAACGGTAGGTCATAAAGTGCCCAAGACCAGTGATTGTAATGAACTATAATAGACTTGCCTTCCGAAACCTTTTCCCAGCTGATTCCTGGTTATTTTCGATGCCTAACCTATCTTGGACCCATTACCAGGTCTCAGTGCATTGATAAGTGTCAACCGCCATTTTCCAGGGAGTCAGGTACCCACAGAACCACCCAGATATTCAGACAAATAAATTTACAATATTATGAGGTTGAATACATTGCAGTAGCATTTTATTGGTAGATTCTAAAGTATAGCCCTCATGACTCTCAAACAACAGGAAATATTCAGGTATTATCTAAACAAAAAACATGAATACAGATCAGAGACATCATTTTTATAATCTTATTAATAGGGATAGGATTTTTATGTTTTCACATATTTTTACCTGACCATTATATATTCGATTCCTTACTAGCTAAAGATGTTTCAAGACATTTCTGGCCAAAAGAAGCCAATTTATTTCACATATTTTTTTTTTATTTGGCCTTTTTTACATATTTTGTTGTAAATCACATATTTTCTGAAATATTTGTTATTTTTAACATATTTTTAGGTATTTTGTCCTGAATCACGTATTTCCTTAAATTATTTGTTCAATTATAAATACATTTTTCGCAGCAACTACGTAAAATTCAAAAGAACGCATTTAACTTAAAGGTGAAATTTATCATTTATCATAAATAGTGCATAAAAATTCTATATCTCTATCATTGAACACAAATTAAATGCAGAGGCAATAATAAATTTTCATACAGAATTACATTGAGAATTTCTCAAAATCAATTAAAAAGAGCAAGAGTCTTATTCCCGAAGCATTTTCCTAGAATTTGTTTGTTTACTCCTCAATCCATTTCTCTGTTTCTCCCCTTCTCATGGTCCTTTCTCATCTTAGTCTTGTTTCACTCCTGTAGTTTAATTACAATTAATAATCAATGTCTTGTTATTGAACAGCTATGTTTTCTCTAAGTACATTTTTTTGTACATATTTTAACATAATTTGTTTAAAATATTATTCATATAATATATAATAAATACATATTTATGTAACTTTTTTAGTTATAAAATTACTAATTAATATTTTTGAATAATACATAATTTATAAATACATATTTGACAATTTATTAGCACATATTTATGTATTTATTTCGGATTTTTTTAGCTCATAAAAATCCTATCCCTACTCATTAATTTCTTAATTAATTAAAAATAATTTCTACTTCTTCTTAGCGACAGTCTAAAAAGGATAGTACCGAGAGATATTTTTCTGGGAATAAGTTTCAATCAATTCATTACTCAAAAAAATTAATCTCTATTGTGAACTTGTATTGTCATTAATAATAGAACTAAGGCCAATGTATTTGGAACTTAGAACGTATTTAGGGATAATGTATTAACGCTGTTGATGAACAGTTAGCATTTGATGGACGCTACGAAGGATGGGAGGAATCCATTATCCTAGTCGTACAATCCGAGCAGTGGAGCAATGCGTTGAGGTCGCCATGTTGATTGCCTACTATATCTCATATACCATCATTACCACCTCAATATACCATCAGAGGTCACACGGTCCAATGCTATCTCTGCTTCAGCTGGTCCTATTATTTATTATAACTCATGCTATATATTTTTTTATTGTTTGTGAAGATAAATCAAATGGTATCCATTTTAAGTCCCAATACTATTTTGTCATCAATAATCCAACATTTCGGCTATTCCCAAGGACAATGTAACAATTAACATCTTTTATTATACAATCTGTTTACATCGGGACCTGCTCGTGCTATACTGCAGGTGTCCCGAGTGTAATTTTATGATTAAAATTAATATGTGGAAAAGGGGGGCTGGAAATTGTGAGACCTTTCTGATTGTAAACACCCCGACTTTATATAAATTCAAACAACAACGGCAAAAATCGGATTACTTAAATTCGACATACCCGCCCACCTAAATTTGGCTCAGCCGAATTTATTATGAAAAATGCAAAGAGA
Organism: Halyomorpha halys; assembly: GCF_000696795.3. Lineage (NCBI taxonomy): Eukaryota > Metazoa > Arthropoda > Insecta > Hemiptera > Pentatomidae > Halyomorpha > Halyomorpha halys. The sequence goes on along the minus strand of NW_027116131.1, from coordinate 590,309 downwards.
CGGGGAAGGCGCAGTCTGCCATAAAAAATAGGTAAATAACCCCGTTCCAGATAATTGGAAAATACTGATTACGATTTATCCTCAGCTTAGACGTAACGCTGCGACGAAATCGTGGAATATGCTTGTCGCCTTATACGAGACGAATTACGAAAGTGGGACAAAAACAAACTTCCTCACCGGGGGCCTCAATTTTGTTTACATCGGGACCTGCTCGTGCTGTACTGCAGGTGTTCCGAGTGTAATTTTATGATTAAAATTAATAGTGGAAAAGGGGGGCTGGAAATTGTGAGACCTTTCTGATTGTAAACATGCATATATATTTCTCTGAAATTTAAAAGTATTGATTCCCTGGAGGGGCAATTATGGGTTATTGAGTTAGTATAAATTACATATCTATAATAGTATAACAATAGAGCATTGGGGTCTCATATATTCGATTGGCTTATCTGAGTGACGTCTTCGCCGCCGCGGTGACGTATCCTAGCCGCTTCCCTCGTCAAGGTGTACGGTGGGCGAATATGGTGAAGACCATGTATCTTCGCCCCGTGTCTGAAAAGACGTCTTCGTACCTCCGTGCCTGGCCAGCGTGTCCTGGACTCCGGCATCAGGGAATCATATTAATTATTAATAAGCTTGCCTAAGCTTATATCTAGCTACCTATTTTATCACAATTTCATTAATTTTTAAAGATCATCTTAACACTATTAACTTTCTTATCAACAAACTATTTTTAACCTTCCATTCACTTAGGTCAGGCTTATAATCAATTTATTACATTATGCATTATGGACTAAATTTTTATTTCTTTTATTATTTTATTATTTATTATTTAGTTCATAGTTTTAGTTCAAATTTTTTGTATCTGTTTTAAAATTTACTCTATAATTGATGTTCTCTGATATATAAATAGAATCAAGTATTTTTCTTTTAAACACATTATTTACTTTATGTAAAATTATTGTGTTATCAAAGTTTAATTTGTGTTGGTTTCTAGCTACATACTGCTGCATTAGTGGTGTTTTATTGGGATCCTTCTCCTTGTTTATTATATTATATATTATTATATAGGCAGCTGGGCAATTCGAACACGGAATTTTAAATATCAATCCTGATTGACTTTCTATATCAATTTATAATAATTTTTAATTTAATTGTTTGGTCTGTAACATAAAGAGTATTCATCAACGTCATAATTTTTAAATGATTTCTGGGTATCTCCTGATAAACCTTTTATGTAATTTAATCCATAGAATTTCTTATTGATTGCTTTATTATTTGTTATTTTGTTTTCTATCTTTGGAATTTTTGAGGTCTATATCCCAAATTATGTATATTAATTGTTTTGGATAAAAATTTTCCAGAAATTTTTCATTTATTTTTTTATTTCTAATGTCTAAATATCAACGCAAATTTTGTATTATCACTTTAGAAAAGTTTTCAATTGGCGAAAATGATAAGTTAGATATTTAATAAAACTTGAAATTTCTATACACTCTAAGTATGTTTTCTTATGATATTTTTTTAGAGTAAATATTTATTTTTACAAATAATTTATTTTGTCAAGATATTATTA
>NW_027116131.1:551776-588659 GCF_000696795.3 Halyomorpha halys | reverse complement strand
AATGGTTAAGAGCATTTTTTATTTTTATAAATTATTTTATTTTATATTCTTCCTTTCAGAGAAGCTTAATAATATTTGTACATGATTTTGACATTATAAAAGATCCTTTGAAGAAGAGTCATCTCTTGAAAGAAATTCGATATCATAAGGAATTATTTGATATACAGGTGTCTATAAGGGCTCAATTATAAGATGGTTAAATACACCATAAAGAATTTTATATTGAATATCTTCCTAATAATAGTAATTTTCTTGATATTTTTCAATATAAATTCACAGTGTGTTTGTCTTCGTTGTATGGAAAAAAATATTTTTGTTTGAAAACCTGTAAAATTTAAAATAATAAAGACTTAAAGAACCCGAAGCTTCCACCAATTGTTCTCTACAAACTTCTTTCCAGTGTCGTCCCTCCAAACCCAACTCTACTATAGGGGTATCCATGATCTTTAGTTTAACATGTTAAAGCGTGTTAAATAGAAAAATAATTCCTTCTTTTACCATGTTAAAACGATATAACATGGTTGAGAGTCTGTTAAATGCAGAATGGTGTCACGCAGCAGACCAGATGAGCTCTCACCATTTTTTTGTTGTCGCCGTTAGCTCAAAGTTTGTGTTTTGATTCTGTTAGTATTGTTTTGGATGTTTTTATAACTAATAAAGCAATGGATGACAATAATAATGATGTAATGACAGTTGATAATTAGCTCATCATGATTCTCTTCCTCATCTGATAAAAGATTAACAAGACACACAGTGGCGAAACTTTGACACAACTTCCACTTTAGACTTGTTGTAATAAATTACTTTAATCAAAACTTAGATGTAAGCAATAACAAGAAGTTTTGAAAAGGAAGGTTATGAAACTAGTTGCTCAGAAAATCCGCTAGGGGCTCTTATGCAACAGAACATCGTGAATACTCCTTAAATCAGTTTTAACGCAATCCTCCCATCTACGTTTCGGTAACCACTCGGTGGTTTACCTGTCGGTTCAGTGTTTATTAACATTTCAGGGATTCGTATACACCACAAAGCTATAACCTGAATTATATCCATCGGGTGCAGTTCCCATAATTCAGTGTATCCTTCTAAATTAATTGTCCTTTTTCGGTCTGAATATTTTACGTTATTCTTTATTTTCTAAAACCTCAAGACTAAGCAATTTCGAAATTGAAAAATAGTTACTCTAGAAAATAAATAGTTAAACTTATCTACCTGTCCAAATCCATTTCCTCATATATCTGTATAATCGGAATTGCTGTTTGAAAAACTGTATCAAAAAGTTACTTACTTTAAAATCGATACTAATAACTTTGATTTAAAGATGTTCATATTGGATAGACAAAATGTTGTGCTTTAATAGGAAGTAAAATTATTTTCAAGTTTCAAAATTCGCCATAGGTAAGCGATAAGTCCGAATTCAAAAAAGTTTTGAAAACTGAAATATATCTGCTTCCCTTGAATAGTGGTACATTTAAAAAAAAAATTTTCTTTTAACTCTTCTGTTTGAGGTTTACTATAGATTGCGCCATAGACACGGGTTAATTTGTAACAATTCGAAAAGCACTAGGAAAGTCTAAAGGACGACCTGAGTAATGCAAGTAATGGCAGTTTACGGGATCTTTGCAATACGTTCAAGTGTAAATACAATTAAAAACTTTTTTTTTCAAACAAAGCCAGTATATTGCCTAGTATCGTTGGGATATTTAAAATATTTTAATGTAATTGAAAAATCCAGTATAAAAACTGCTGTGGAATTGAGAAATTCTTCTTCCTCTTTTTTGTTAAAGTGTAAAATCGCCTTTAATTGCATTAACAATGTTTTGTATACAAAAATATTTTTTTCTATCATATTATCGGAACAGAGCCGCAGTGGCGTATCTCCAAAGTTACAAATATCTGCGAAATTTTCCTATCTTGGGATCTTCTTTTCGCAATGGTAAAAATATTTAACAGAATATGACATAACTAATCCAATATTCAAAACCAATGTATAAATACAATTCTCTAAGATATTTTCAGGTACACCATTTTTGGTTTGCACCTACAATATTACATAACCTGTGATAAAATAATAATAAATAAGCTATACCAGAAAATATCATACACGCTATGAAATGTATACCTCTTCCTCATCTGTCTTTAATAACAGGTTTTTTTAAAGAATGCATCCATTGATTAGAAGTATCGATATAAACTTGATGATATATTTATCATGATCTACAAATAAGGCCACTTTGAAAAAATAAATAAATAAAATAATACTGAATGTAAGGCATTTATCTCTTTTTCGTCGAATTTCTTTGATGAAACGAGTCTGATTGTACGAGATATCAGTTATCTTATCTTTGTATTTCCATTCAGCATTTAATTTGTATTTCACATTACATAATATTATATATTTATAATTGGTGAAAGCCTTGTAACCTAGACCGCTGTCTTGATTGATATATATTTTGGCGGCGGCAGTTCTAATGAAATGGTTCAGAATATCTTTTCTGTTTAGAAATCTATATTCGACAAATTAATAGTAATATTATTTATTTATTCTGGGCCTGGTCCCTTCAGAATAATATTACAGAATTAGTTCCTTAGAGTAAAATACAAAATTTTCAAAATAAAAAAAATGTAATTTTAAAACATCATAAATCATAAGGTGACTGATTTGTAGTAAAACAAAATTGAACTACATAATATTTAACCAAAAGTTTACTGAAAATCAGAAGTATCAAATGTGTAAAATAAATAAACCAACAAATTAGGAAGATTTGCAGATGTTTATTAATAGTAAAAAAATTCCAGTAGTAGTTCTGTAAATATGTCTCTTTTTTTTTTTCTAAGCCCCATAGGTTCGTGGGGTTAATATCATGATGGGAAAAAACGGGTTGTAGGTAGCCTCTTTATCTGTATTGCCAATACTTTGAAGAGGGGGCTGAGGAAATTGAATCTTTTGGAAACTGGTTGTTTGTATTTTCTGACAGTCTGATGGTGACGGGGCCCGCGATGTTTGTTGTTTTCTGAATAGGTGAGAGTGCGTGAGGACAGATGACCTATTCTCAAGCGGGTTTGAGCAACTTCCTCCCTACGGCTGTAGCTGTAGGATGTTGACCATGGTTTTACAGATCGTTTTATTTCTTTTAATTTATTCGGAGAGCTTTCATCCCACTTGGCCTGGCATTTTTCTAATATTTGTAATTTAAGGGGTGTACTGAGTTCTGAAGGGGTAAGAACGGCGGTGCCTCGGCCAGGGAGCGTGAGTGCCAGTGTATATTGAAACCATCAGTGAATATTAAAAAATAATCCGGAATATTATCTAGAAGACGCGATAACCGTTCTTTAAACTTGACAGATGTGGTCTTATTTTTGTGCAAAGTGACAGATGTAGCATTGTTACATGTTATACATAGTTTTCATTAAGGTAATAAAAGATTGGGGTGAAATAACTGCCTTCCCCCCCAATCCCAAGTTGGCTCTTGTACTATAAGGAAAGATTAATTAACAATGGCTGCGGTTCGATCAGCTGCTACATTTAAGTCTGAAACCGTGAACGCGTATTGCAGGAACGTACTGAGAATTTAAATTGATGATCAGAGTGTGTGATGTGCGGCGGGATTGGATCCCAAACTTGAACGTCGGATCGTTGTTACAATTATAAATGTCAATTAATATAGACAATAATAATCAATAATCCTTCATGGCCTTAGACTTGACCTTCATAATACTAACTCCATTAGGTTAGTGGGTCGAAATTCACTATTTTTTTGGGGGTTGCCAGAAGTCTAATGGCGGAAGTGTCATCACTTGGCAGAGAGAAAAAAAAAACAGAAATCCTATCCATTAAATCATTTTATATTTCGAAAGACATAACTCAAAATGAACTGTTGAACAGATAAATTAGCCTAGAAAATTTGTTAGTTTAAATTCTCTGGGTTTTTATTTATGGAAGAGGACGGGAGCCGCTAGTAATCTATAAAATATTGGTCATTCTAATTTCTTGTTGACGTTTTCAAAGAACTGGGTCAAAACGATACTAAATTTGTTAAAGGGCGATGAAGCCTGATAAAATTTTATGTTGCCATATTTTTCCCCTCTACCCTCCGATTTTATCAACAAACGTTTTCACACAATAATTTCATTCTTATCACCCTATTATGTGCGAAGCTTAAATGAAGCCTTATAACTCATCTTAACTCCTATTAACTCATCTTTCTTGAGTCGGAATATTTTACGCAATACTGTGTTTTCCAAAACCTTCAGGCGCTGCTTCTCCCTCATATAAGAGGCCACACTTCACATCCGTATGATAGTTAGATAAATTATAATGTTTACGTTTCTGAACAGAAGGCGAAGCTAAGAAATTTCGAAACTGGATAAAACAAACATTTTCCACCTTTAATCTCACCATTATTTCCTCATCAAATTTAGTGTAAGCAAGATGACACCTTATTGTTTTTGTATTTGCGTGTAAACTTAAAGAAAGTATATTAATGTACTTAGGGATAAACTTGAGTTTTGTTCGGGAACGGAAGGCACTCGACTAAAATTAAATTAAATCTGTACCGCAAGGGTCAGTGGTGCAGTACATTGTAAAGAAGTACTGTTACTAGAACCACGGTTGTGCAAGGTGGTGATTTGGCAGAATCAAGCTAGACCGCCTGATTTTTACCTAATTAATTGTACCCACTTTATGAGGCTGGAGGAATCCTGGAGGGCCCCCGAACTCGCAGGGCTGACTCAAAGGCTACAGGTTACAGATAATAAAAATCTGCCACAGCCGAAATCGAATCAGGGTCCTTGGAATTAGTAGTCCATTGCCTTACTAATGAGCTGCCCATTCCCAACTAGAATACAAAGTTTTATTATTTTTAGACAACTTCACTTGAACCCATCAGTACATTTAAGAAAATATTAAATAAGAATCCGGATAGGATTATTTCTGTATTTGGGTTTTTAAAAACTAAATTAATTAGATTGCTTCCAGGGACATGAAAACGATACATGCGATACCACTTTATAATTAGATTTTTTTAATGGTTTGGTTTTAACAGAACTCCCCTAAAAACTATGAGACATTGTCATTATTTAAGTCAGTCTTTCATAATTAAGTTCATGAGCTATTGCCAATCAACAGTCTCTGTTGAATATTTCCTTTGGTTACTAGATAGATGCAAGATGTCAGTATTGTTTGGCTGATTCTTAGCGGCGTTAAGGACCACTTCTCTGGCATTGGGCTTCAGTTCTGGCATCTTTTAAGCCTTCTTAAGGAGCTCTTGTCCTATATTTTCTGACATGGTTTCTTTTTTATAGTCCTTATTATGCTAAAATATATTTTAAAACGTAGTATATTTGTATTTTAAATTTTTGCAAAAATGAATAGTTACCAAATACAAGTATACAAGTAACCACTCTTAAGTTTCAAAATCATCTGGAACACGGAAAGATAAGATCACATAATCATAGATCAGAAACAGCATATTTCACATCATGAGTAAAAAAAAAAAAAAATACCGAATAGAGGTTGTGTATTATCCCAAGGCAATTTACTAAAAGAGCCCAAGAGGAGAAATAAGGCACCTATTTCATCTCAATTTTCGATTACTTCAATGAAAACTATGTATGATTACTAGTGAAAATTGATGAGTCTGCCTAGTATAGTTAGTCGGAATAAAAAATGGAAGCTGTTTTGAAAAGAAAAATTAATTTTCCGTTTCCATCGGAGCTATATATCTTTAAAACTACTCATAACACTGGAAAACAATAGAACATCATTTAAAGAAAAGTGAATTTGCTCAAATATGGACCTTAATAGAGCGTTCTATAGTTCTGAGGATGTAGCTTTTTAAAAAGAAACATTTCATAAAAAATGGTTTGAAAAATCAGTAATAAATATATATTGATAAATCTATATCTCAAAAAACCATTGAACGTACAGATGTCAGCCAGCATTCAAATTAAAGCTAATTAAACGTACTATAATGAAGTTAATGGCACTTATATTTGCAGGAGTAGTAGTTCTTATGATATTTGCTAAAATTGGTTAATTTATAGTTATTCAGACAAAATTTATATTTATATGCGAATATCATAAAAACTACTTCCCGTACGAAGATACCTGTGATAAACTGTTTTATAGTGAGTTGAATTAACTTTAATTTGAGTGCTGGCAGACATATATACTTCTTATGGTCCCCGAGATATATTGTCCTAAATTCAAAAATAATAATCGAACAAGTAGAAATCAACATTTTATAAATTTATTTTGTTGAATACAACGAAAACTACTACTCCTACGAAGATAAACATCATAGATTATTGTATAGTACATTAAACTAGCTTTCATTTAAGGGCTAATCGAAATAACTTTCTTACTTTGTCTCCGGCTCTTGTACTAATACCTAAGCTTGTTGTAAGAGTTGTCACAAAGCAACCCCAGTATGCGGTAAAATCTTTGACATATCTCCCCAAAACGGATTTATCTAGGAAAAACGTTACTGTCACATCCTAGGTATACAACCATCTTAAATGTGTAATATCAGTTACGTACGACTTTTCGTTTTTGAGTTTGGCTGTACAAAAACTTACAGACCATTTTTCGAGACTAGGTTTATTGGTCTCTACGGTCCTCAAAACATGTTATTTCTGTTGAAAACTCGAATTCGAAATTTTTCACGATCGCGATACTTTCTCTTACTACATATTTCATAAGTAGGTAGTGAAAGATAAAGTAAAAATATAATTAAAATTCTAACAAAATCTTGCTCGATTTCAAGGAAGAGATATATTTAAGATCATTAGTGACGGAACATTAAAATTTAGTACAAATATTTATCAGGAAATATAATTGCACAATAGGAAGGAACGTAATTTCATTATCGACGTGTTAATTTCATGTTTATATTATATTAGGCAACGCAATTGTAATGCAATACAAACAAGACTAACACTAATAAAAAAAATCTATCTTCAATGAAACTGATTACAATAACCTCCCCTCAATGAATATGTATAAGTTTGTTTTGCAGACAAAGCAGGAGGTTTTTCACTCACTGTAAAGAGTATACACTATACGCATGATACAAGAGTATACACTATACATGTGATACAAGAGTATACTCTATATGTATGATACAAGAATATACACTATATGTACGATACAAGATTATGGAAAGGAGAGGTCAAAGTCAACAACAACAACCTAGAAATCAGTTTTGTCGAGCAATATATTTACTTAGAACTGTACATCTCATTTAAAGATAAAAAAATTTAAATAAATATAAGGATAAAATTAAGAGGGAAAAAATATTGCAGAATATGCAGGATTAAAGGAAAGGGAATTGAAAACATGTATATCCGGTAGTTTTATACGATTCTCAGACATGGTCGGCAACATAAAACAATTGTAGAAATTTGGTGAGGACATAACTGCAATTTTCATTAAGTATGATGGGTATTTTAATCGGGCAGTCCAGATTCTACTCTTTGGTGAAGTGATGCCTCAATCAACTTAAAGTAATCCATTTCAGTAGGGGTTTAGTTATAATAAAATTGATTGATAAAAATAAAGTAATATATTGAAAATAAATTGAAATAAGTTGTAGAGAGGGGGGTAAGCCAAAGTTAATATAAATTTTTAGTGATTAAAGCGAATTTAGATTTTGTGAAGTTATATTGCTGAGATGAGATGATGATAATGTGGGTCACGAGTACGTGTTAATTAGGAGATGTGTGCTCTGTGATGCTGATGCTGATATGCTGACCTCCCTATCTTATTCCCCTCAAAACCTAAAACCTCAGACCTGTGGACTGAACAATGGAACAACCGAGAGAAAAGACCGCATCAGCAATAGAAAAGTACACTCTACAATTAAAGTGAAAAGTCTACCAAAGGAAGCACATCAACTGAAATGAAGTTGAGATGTTCTTATTACCAGACTTTACACGAGAAGATAGTCCGAAATTGCTACAGAGTGGATACCAAGGGAATACAAGAGATGGAGAGGAAGGCGAGATGAGATAGTGCAAAGGGTGGGAAGTTGTGGCTAGGAATAGGGTTCTATGGGGTAAAGTAATAAAGAATCTATTCTAAGCTATTATTTATATTTAAGTGTTCGCATATAACGTAGAATATATAATATTTAATTATCAATATTTCATTATTTTTTTGGTTTATTAGTTTTTGGACGTGTCGATTTATGTTTTAACTTATTTATTCATTAAATTATTTATTGATTTACGTATTTATTTTAACTAACCTTTTTTTTCTTCTAAATCTATATATTGGTTGTTTTTTTAAAATTTATTTTATTTTTTTTTGTAAACTAATCTACTTCTGTGACTATTATGTCTTTGGTTTGATTTTACATTGCTAATGATAAATTCGTTTAATTTGTTTAACGGGACAAAAGTGGGTAGCGGATCACGAGAGAGGGGAGGTCTGAGAAAGTGAAATAAATTTGTCAATTAAATGAAATAAAATTGTTAAACGGAATGAAATTTTTAACTAGAAAAAGAAAATTAAAATATTTGCATTTAGTGTGTAGACTTATATTGATTGTAAAAAGAAAAGGTAGGAAAAAAAAATATTGTTATATTATATAAATATATGTATTGTATATAAATCCGATCATGGATTGAATGGTATGCTCTGTATTGTAGCAACCTAATGTAATTGTGCAGTATGACTGAGTAAAGTATTTCTCTCTGGAAAATTATTAATTATAAATTAATGTTAAAGTTCAATCAATTAAGTTGAGTCAATATTTGTAAATTCTTCACGTTTATAAACGGTACTCTTACGAAAGAAAGGCTTTTAAGTTCTGTAAATATGTAAATAAAGCTGTTATTATTATTATATATCCTAATAATTTTACAAACATCACCCGTTCTGTTGTTCAAAAGATTAATAGTAGAATTAATGTTCCTTGTTATTAATGTTATAATTGCATTCCACATTTTCTCTTTGGTTTGGAAAGGGAACCGGTCTCGTTCGAAATTCCGAAACTAGAGAATTACTGATCACATATCTTGTTTGGTTTCCAAATGTTTTTGATATCCCAGCCTACTTCAACCCCGATTTCTGCAAACAGGAACATAGCGTGTCTATATGTACCCTTGGTGCTAAATGTATATGTTCTTTAAGTGCCTCAGGGAAGGTTCTTGCCATTAATAAATCAATAAATTAATTATTTTATCCAAAAGAATGTTTCAAAAGTTATTTAGGAAAAAGTATTGTAGGGAGATAGTCCGGGTGGCGGTCAATCAAAAAGAAAACTATTTACTGTTAACCAACGTTGCAGGGCTTCGTCTGGACTGGAAAAAAAAAATAAACAATCATTATAGAATTGATAGAACGTTAAAATAAAAACGTTTGAAAACAATTGTTATGTTTAGTATAAAATAAATAAATAATAATAAGGAAGTATACATATAGGTGGACTAGAAACTATTTACTAATAAATACAACCAGAGCCCTGTTTCATAATGAAAGCTAATAGTATTAGTTAATAAATACAACTATAGCAACAACGTGTTAATTACACTAATACTTTCTTTTCATAATAGAGAGGACTATTAGGAGGAGTTAAAAGTACTAAAGTCTAAAGTAAAAGTTACTATTGTACAAGTCAGTGCAATTGTATTAAGTTAAATTGACAAGACTAATAGTATTAGTTTGTACTTTATTATGAAACAGGACCCAGGTGTGATAGAGTTCTAACTACAGATCTAGACTAATAAATTGTAGACAAATACTCGTTAGAACTAGTTATAATTATTAAATTAAGTTTAGTAGATAAGAGATTATATCAGTGTACCTATCTATATATTATAAAAAATCTTATCCTTCCTAAGGGTTAGAGGAAGAAGAGGTAAAATTTTTACCTGACTTTCCGTTTCTCAGCCTCCTCAGTTATCATCTTTGTTTCAGTCTGACAGGTACTTCTCCCTATGTTTATTTGTTTTTTAAAAATAAATTTTCCTATTTTTTCCCTTTTAAATATTAAATATAACTAACTATACCTTACATATGCAATATTTACTTCACCTATCTGTTTTACCATATTTATAACTAGTTCTAACGAATATTTTTCTACAATTTATTAGTCTAGATCTGTATTTAGAACTCTAACACACCTGGTTGTATTTATTAGTAACTAGTTTCTAGACCACCTACATATATACTTCCTTCTATTATTATTATTTCTGTTTTATATATTTTATAAACATAGTAATTGTTTTGAAATGTTTATTATTTCAATTTTCTGTCAGTTCTATAATGATTGTATCTTTTTTTTTTTTTAATCCTGACCAAGTCCTGAAAAGCAGGGCGAAACGTTGGTTAACAATAAATAGTTTTCTTCTTTTACTATTTTGTACCTTTATTTCCTCCACTTGGACTCACTTCTTCCAATCTACTTCATACTGTAATTATCTTCTTCCAATGGAAAAAATTATTCTTCAACAATTTTATCTTGTTTTTCTGAACTTCCTTATTCATAAGGTTCTAATTTCCATCTCTATTCGTAATTCAGAAGAATTCACTAACAGCCTAAAATCTTTTCAGGTCCTCTTACTTTTATTTCCACTCGCTAGACCAAATCTGTTTGTCTTTCAAAATTAACAGTTAATCAGTTATTTTTGTAATATAACAGTTAGTTACTTGGGCAGTTGCCAAAGTAACGGGTTACCTCCATATAAATTTGGCCTTAACCTAAGGCTAGCTGTACTTTTCATAGTAACCCGCTGTCAAATCGAAACGAGTATGTCCAGTTCATCTTTTATGTATTCATTTGTAAGAACACTCTCCTTCAATTGGACCTCAAAGGAGTTCAATGCAAGAAAATCGTATTCAATCCAATATTTTATATTTTTGTTGGAAAGTGTCTTATATTTCTTATTTGTTAATAATAATCTCCCTGATTTTTACTTTCATTTTTATAATGTCGCTATTTTGTCCCCAACTACACATTAAAATTAAATTTTTTTTTGCCGTGCAATAAAGGAAGATGCCATTATTATTTGGCATGACGTCATTTCGACATAAACATACAGTTGGGATGTCTACTCAGAGTGTTATTTTGTTTTTTTTAGTTTTCTTTGTTAGCTATTATGAGTTATATTCCTTATCGTTTTTGTGCAGTGCTTAATTGCAAAAGTACTTTAATGATTCTTCGAAAGTTGCTTATATAAGTGGCAAAAGATAACAAAACTAGAAACATTTGGCTGGAAGGGATCCAAAATCATTATCAAATCTAAATAATAGATTATATTTTTGTCAAGATTACTTCGATGTAATCATAATGCAAGACACAAATTTTGAGTTATTTTGATATTACATTTATTCCCAAAGATTACTTAGAGTAACTAAAAACGTAATGATTTTGCCTTCCAGAGGAACATTCGAGAAATAATGGGTTCAGTGAAAATTTAATAATAATTTAAAAACATCTAAAAAGTGTGAGTTCCTATATCAGTGTTTTTTTTATGTCTAAATGACGTCACTTCTGATACCATCTTGGCAGTTTGCATTTTCCTTCTGTTGGTATAAAAATTAAAAATCTTAGTTTTTAAAACTAGAATTATAAATTATTCCTGTTTAATCTATATTAATTAAAACATGTATTATTGCATTTCTGAATTTACTGAAATAAAATTAACATTATTTCATTTTTTTTTTTTTTATTTCGTCAAGTACCCTATTGAGTAGTTTGAAAAACCTGGCGCTAAATACCAAAAAACTGTACCCATATATCTACTATGTTCATTAATATATAATAGTGAATTTTAGAAATAGTAATTTGTTTATCACTATTAGTTCTATCAACGAGATTAACATCTCTTATCTGATACCTGTGGTGTGTTATCTGGCGGATTGTTAATACCAGTTTCTTAGTTTGGTTCGGTGTAGTATCCATTAGCAAGTTTTCCTGCTTGTTAGAGTTCGATAAAGTTATTTCACCCTAATTTTTTATTACTTTAATGAAAACTATGTATAATTACTAGTCAAAATTCATAAGTTTGCCAACTATAGATAGGGGGTGGGAATAAAAAATGGCGGCTATTTCGAAAAGTAAAAAAAAAATTAATTTTCCATTTGGAGCTATATATCTTACAAATAACCGACAACACAAGAAAACCTAAGAGAACATCATTTAATGCAGGGAAAATTTGCTAAAATATGAGCCCTAATAGTGCTATTTACGTTCAATAATTCCCGTGATATAGCTTTTTAAAAAGCAATATTTTATAAAAAATGTACTGAAAAGTAAGTAGTTAGCGACCTTATTTTGAGAAATCTATAACTCAAAAACTATTCGACGTACCGGTGTCTATTAGAACTCAAATTAAAGCTAGTTTAATGTAACATACAGTAGTTTATAACGTTTATTTTTGTAGGAGAAGTAGTTTTTATGATGATATTTGACAAGCTAAATTCACTAAATATTGATTCCTAGTTGTTCGAACAAACATTTTGATTTATGAAAAAATATATCTCAGAAACCATTTCAAGCAACATTTCATAAAAAATCAGTAATAAATATATATTGATAAATCTATATCTCGAAAAACGATTGAACGTACAGATGGTCTGCCAGCACTCTCAATAAGGCTAGTTAAATGTACAATGGAGTAGTTGATGACGTTAATCTTTGTACGAGTAGTGGTTTTTATGATATTTTCAAAAAGTGTATCCAAAAAACTAGAAGTTTTGTGAAGTTATTTTTGAAAATATAAAAACAACTACTCCTCTTACTAAGATAAAACGTATTAAAATAGCTTTAATGTGAATTCTGGCTGACGTTGTACATATGGTTCTTGAGATATATTTTTCCATTCCATTTTTTATATATTTTTCCATAAATCAAAAGCATTTGTCCGAACAACTTGATATGAACATTTTGTGAATTTAATTTGTCGACAAACCATAAAACTACTATTCATAAGAAGAAGAACTACTTTTTATTACATAAAAACAACTTTAATAAATAACTTGAGTGCTAATAGACATATGTACTTCGAAAAGCTTTTGAGATATTGTCTTCTCAAAATATTTTCACTTGCTACTGATTTTTCAGTTTATTCTTAGTGAAATGTTGCAATTTAAAAAGCAATTTCTCGGTTACTATTGAATGTAAATAGCTCTATTCGGGCTAACATTTTTGTAAATTTGCTCTTCTTTAAATGATGTTCTTCTAAGTTTTCTAGTATTGTTGGTAGGTTTAAGGATATAGTGCTCCGAAAGAAAAGTTAATTTTTTTAACATTTTGAAACACCCGCCATTTCTTATTCCTCCTACGCTTGTCAGACTCATCAATTTTGACTACTAGTTATATATAATTTTAATTTAAATAATCAAAACTTTTTTCACCCCGGCTCTTGTACTAGTTGTTCACCCATATCGATTAGAGTAATGGTCAGAATCCAAAGAGCTAAGAGCAGTTCTAAGAAGAAAATATAACAAGATGGTTGCTGCGGTAAGGGATGGGATTAATTGAGTTTATCTAGGCGATACCTAGCCTTTCTTTATTGAATTAGCTGCCTAGGGACCTCCCCTCGTGGCTAGGATGACCTCCTTTCAAGGCAATTTCTTTTACGGAAAAATTGCTTAGAGGTATCGGCGATCCCCTAGATACCTGAAACTTATTCCCTCTTACTACGTTCATATAAATTGCATCGGTTATAAATACATAACTATTGGTTGATCCGACTATTCCTGCGAGAATTCTCGCATCAGATATGTTTCCGTCTTCTCTTAAACAATATAATGTTATCAAGAAAGTCTATTCAACACACACAATTGGAAAAGCTGCATACTTTATAGTGACTATCTTTAAGTAACAGTTAAGGTAATAAGTAATTAGGAGATATCACTTGAGTTATGTTGTTATGATTTAGCTATCCGTAAACATTTATTAACCCTGAATTGTCTCAAGTATCACAGCTAGGCTATGTGAACGGATATTTTCGGTGGGCTATTTGGTATCAACTGAATAATTTGAGACATGAAAATCGGAAATAGGTTGAGCATTTCGCTTAAAAAAAAAAAATAGATCTTCAGAAACTGACAGACATATTTAAAACAGCATTTTTTTTTTTTTTCATTTTGAGTTGTAATTGTTCTAAACATTCTTGGAATATTACTGTGTAGTTTGAGTAATCAAACTTGTTAAGTCTTTTATCTCAAAATGTTGTTATTTATTTTTGGCTACTGAGGTAACAAGGAAATCTGTAAACATTAATTTTCTCAATATTTATTGGTGACGATTACCTGGAGCTGTAAAAGCTGAACCCACATGAATGTAGTTTTAAAAGCATCAAGACCCAAAGATGTTTTTAAAACTCTGTTTTTACCGCTTCGATCCGCCGACTTACCTCTGTCAGAGTTTTGATATCACTCAATTTTTTAAATGATCAGTAAGAATTTAAACATGTAAATTGAGATCCGTTACTTCTTCATGAAATTTCTTATCTTTGGATACTTCATTCGTTAAAATCCGTATTATGTATATATAAATACATATACATACGACAATGCCACCAAATCAAATAGTAATTTTGGGCACTCCATTATATTCCAAGATTTATAATTTACATAAATATATATATATATATAACTTATGATTAGACTGAAAGAATTAACTTTAAATAAAAACGGATTCGAGCAGTGTAACGACACAAGGTTACTTAACAACTGACTATTTTATTATTGAAACATCTGGTAAAAGAACATATGGTATTGAATTTGCTATCAAACTTAAATTCTAATGATACAGAGTTATAATTATTATTAAGAGGCTCTGTACAGCTAACTCCCTCCCTCCAGTTCCTTCGTATGGAGGAACTAATGAAAGAAAAATAAATAAAAATAAACAAACATTATACAATAAAAATATACATATAAGTGCTCCTATTCCTCTGAGCTATAATTAACATAAAGAATTATTGCCTAACACTTAAACCATAAAAATAACGCATAAGTATACATTGTATGGCCCTAATTCATTAACATGACCTGAATTGATACAACTACTGGAAAAAAAAAAAAATCACTCTCTTGATGGTCCAGGCTGAGCACCGTCGTCCGGCTCCACACTTTGTACTAGGGGGAGTACTCGCAGTTCTTCAAGATGAACCGTGCGGGACCTAAACGGGTGATTCACGTCTTTTATCGTAAATAGATTGTGTTCCCTAATGGTAATGATCCGATAGGGGCCCTCGTAGCGCGCAGCGGTTTTATTGCGGGCGGTTCTCAATCGACGATATACAATTGTACCCAATGCTAGCGGACCTGTTTTACAGACTGCGGGGCGGTCATTTGCTTTCATAACTCGAAGTTGTTTTTCACGTATCAATCTTTCCCGTACTTTCGCCCATGTTTCTTGGCGCTGCACCCTTTTTTGATGAAGTTTCACTCTGAGATGATTATTGTTAGTTGTAATAAGGTCTCCTCTATCGCGACGCCTCTGTCCGAACACTATCTCTACAGGTGATAACCCCGTGGCCGCATGGATTGTATTGTTATACGCTATAACCGCGCGCGGCATGGCTTCGTATGGATCTAGATTCCGCCCTAACTTGAGCAACCGAAGATGTTCCCCTAGCGTGTTGTGCAGTCGTTCAACCGCGCCCCTGTCCTTGATGTGATGGGGAGTGTTGCGTCGCCAGGTAATGCCCAACATCTTGCTCTCACTGCGAATTAGGGAGTTATCAAATTCCCTACCGCAATCTGATATGATTTCGTCCGGTACCCCGTATGTTGCACACCATTGGAGAATCTCCTCTTACCTCATGACTTCTCGAAGCCGGCCACTGCGCTCAGAACGGACGCTCTCCTCGCGTTTATTTATAAGTTTATTTTATATTCATACTATTTTATGTCTTCCTTCCTTTTATATATATGTAATTTCTTATCACTTTATTTTTACATAATATTTATCTATTACATATTATATATCTTATTGTTGTAATATTCTCAGTTTTTTTTGTATCTTTTTAGCCCTGATGAAGCCCTGCAAAGTCGGGCGAAACGTCGGACATTAAAATAGTTATAAACTATTTGTTCTTTTTTTTACCGCAACCCTGACCATCTTCTTATATTTAAATGAAAAGTAAATCAAATCCTGGAGAGATCTTAACCGCAATAGCGAAGGAGAGGTTGTCATCACTAGAATGAGGATTGGTCTCACGCGGCTAATACGCAGATTTTTAATTTAAACAGAAACCCTTCCAAAACGTAACATGACACTAACCAACTCCCACGTCTTTCAAGATTTCCCACGACAGCTATCAAAGTGAAGGAATTAAAAGAAACATTTTAAAGATACTATAAGATAAGATCACGAACAAAACAAAAAAAACAGTATTTTCAGCACGATGTAACAATATTAAAAAAAAAAAAAAAAAGAGTAAATAAAATATATGAAGGACACTTATGTTTAGTGTCCATATAAAGATAGATTTAGTGTCAAAGGATAACCATCCTTTACGGGCCATAAAATATATTCTATGTTTTTATTTATACCTGCAAAACTGAAAGCTTTATGGATTAATCATTCGGTTCCTTTCTGTCCTTCGCTATTCGAATAACGTATAATCTCTATACAGGTGAAAGTATTTGTCGGATAACGAATAAAAAATTACCCTTGACACTGGTTTCATACATGATCAAATCCCCGCAACGTATTCGGATCACATTACCTCAAATAAATTTTCCAATGCTTTGGTTCAGTGTATACCATTTTGTTTTAGTCCTTTTGGTAAAATGCAGTTTTGATCTCCTGAAAAATGTGATAAGTGAACCTTGAAGGCCATGTTTGCTACTAAGCTGTGCGATATGAATTCAACCAACAATTATTTTCAGGGTTCTACTTATTCTAATATTGATATAGAGGAACGCCGTGCCTTGGTTTTATGTTCTGAAATGAAAATTTATTAAAATAAAATATCCACATGGCTTAAACTATACCGGTGGCTTACTTCACAGGTGTGCTAAGTACATTTCCACTAACTTTACGAAAAATACAATTAAAGATTCCCTCTTTTTTTGAAAAGTTGTAATTTTCCTAGAAAGGAGGACCTTTAATTGTATGTGTCATATAGTTTGTGGAAATGTACCTAGCACCTCTGTTACTTCACAGCCATCTATATGACAGTAGCCGTCATGACTATATTCACTGTCATAACCGTCTTGAATGTATACTGCCTGTCATGACGGTAGCTATCATACTGTTAAAGGCATGGTTTAGTGTGACCATACTGCAAAGTCGGTAAATGCTGTCATGACATCAACTATCACTCAGTCTACAACCTGGTAGTGGCTACATCAGTCACTGCAACGGTTCTATCTATGTGTTATGTAGTTTACATCATTTATGGGTTTTTAACGTTTATTCAGAAATGTAGTTATTTCTTAAATAATTATTTTGCGTTTCTATGAAATCGATGATTATTTGAGAAATTACTATTTAAGAAATAAATGCAGGTAGTTTCTAATTGAGATCATTTAACGATAAAATTGTTGTTGATTTTGATTATAATTATTTCGTGAACTAATCATTTGATTTATTTAATAAATAATTTTGAAGAAGATGATCAGGGATGCGGTCAAAAGAAAACGAAAAATAGTTAACAACTTTTTATTTGGCGACGTTTCGCCCCACTTTGTAAGCTGTTCTAGTTAAGAGATTTCGAAATAGTGTACTGTTTATCCACTGTTTTTTTTCTTCAAAATCTCTCTATTAAAACAGCCCTGATGAACCTCTACAAACGTAGACATATAGATAGATTTTACCAATCTTTTGTTTTCTTTTGACCGCACTCCTGGCAGTCTTCTTCATAATTTGTAATAATATGGTCAATCATTTATATATATAACATTTAATAAATATTTCATTTAAAAAATGCTTCGCTGATACGCAGCGATATTGAGTACTACCCCATGTACTCAATATCGCTGCTTGGCTGGAATAATGGCACATCTTCCAAAAAAAAAATTTGTGTTTGAAGTATTCCAGATTCCAGACTGTAGTTAATTTGTAACCAGTCCAATAGCTTAGGGACAGCCTGGAAGACGACCTCTGTAACCAATTCAATAGCTTTGGGACAGCAGACGACCTCTGTAACCAGTCCAATAGCTTTGGGACAGCCTGGAAGACGACCTCTGTAACCAGTCCAATAGCTTTGGTACTGCCTGGAAGACGACCTCTGTAACCAGTCCAATAGCTTTGGGACAGCCTGGAAGACGACCTCTGTAACCAGTCCAATAGCTTTGGTACTGTGTGGAAGACGACCTCTGTAACCAGTCCAATAGCTTTGAGACAGTCTGGAAGACGACCTCTGTAACCAGTCCAATAGCTTTGGTACTGCCTGGAAGACGACCTCTGTAACCAGTCCAATAGCTTGGTTACAGCCTGGAAGACGACCTCTGTAACCAGTCCAATAGCTTTGGTACTGCGTGGAAGACGACCTCTGTAACCAGTCCAATAGCTTTGGTACAGCCTGGAAGACGACCTCTGTAACCAGTCTAATAGCTTTGGGACAGCCTGGAAGACGACCTCTGTAAAGAATGTAACCGCAATCTACTGTACTATCTTGGGAATACATCCAATTAAAAAATAAAATCAAACTTAAAATAAAAGAAGAAAGAAAGTCAGATGTGACGCTATTCAAGCAAAGCATTGACATGTATTTATTAGATACGTTATAATGTATCGACATGTATGTATAATGATACATAATATTTTTAATGAAGGACCGAACCAACTATTGAGGTTTACCAAAATCATAGCCTATGAGAATTTTAAAAAAGGTTTTTTGTATGTTAATCTTTTATCTCAAAAGGAATAAATAAAGGACTAAATTATTCGTGTGTCAATTTGGCTTTTTTGCTATCTGGTGAAATGAGCTAACCCTTAGGGAGGACATATTCTAAGAAGTTCTTTTACTCCAGACGAAAGGCGACTAGCTACCTTTCTAATGACATTGGTCCAGGAATGCCTTTTCCTATCTCGTGAAAGCAGGTTTACCGCTCTAATTAGAAATTAATGTGTGAGATGTTTTGTAAGACATATGGGTCTTTCAGAAGCCAATGCGGTTAAGTCCATAAAACAAAAATTAAGAAAATTAATGAATAAAATATATCGTTCTTACTGATTGTTAGTCAATTTACATAATTATTATTAGTCGTTTGTTATTTATAATTTAAATTTCACCATAAAAGAAAAGTTTAATCCTTGTAACGATTAAAAGATTTAATGTATGGTATGTAGTACTTAGAACAAAACACTGTATAAATAGATATAATTATTTTTTTGTTTTTAGGTTTTACTCTTAAATTTTCCATGAATGTAGCACAAATGAAGCAGATGAATTTTTCAATCGACATCATCACAACCAGGGTGTTCTCAGCTGGTTGCAGTTACAAGTATTTTACGTTCTAAGGTAACAACCCAGAGATGTGACAGCACGGACCTTGCCTTGGGCCTGAGGAAAACACGGTAGTATCCTCTTGTATTCAGCAAGATCGGCATAGGTCTTTCCCAAGGTAGGCAATAAAGGATTTGAGAATAAACAGAGCAGGCAAGAAGTAGGAAAGGATCGTAGAAACTGGAACATGCATAGACCCGACTTGAAAATTCCTAGGAGATCCCAAAAAGTCTTATTCCCCACTTCAAGATACAATCAGCCAATGAAACGGCTGGAAAGAAAGTAAAGGTGAGGAAATAGAGCTAAGAAGAAGGAAGATGATGGGGGGGGGGGGAGGATTCAGGCATGAGAAATCCTAGGCTACAGAAGTTGCAGGGTTGTTGTATGAATCCCATTAACATTTTCCATTCTTTCATAAATTCTTCTCAAATTATTATGTATTAATTAGTATTTAAACAATATATGATAAAGTGTTTCATTTGTTTTTCTATTATCTTTTTACACTCTTGGTGAGGATTGATTTTTATAATAGTATTTTTACTCATGTATCTGCTAGATTGCCTCATCTGCATGAACAATCTAGTTTATTTAAAATTTACTGGAATTCATGTTCATTATGAGTATTCAAATTTTCACTAAAATTTCTAAAGTTTCATACCGTTGTCCTTCAGATATCGTTTGTATTTGTTTCGAATTGTAGTTGTATCAGCTTTTAACCCGACCTAATCGTTTTCAAAAATTCAATCGTATCCAGGCCACTTTTCAATTAGTCTACTAATTGCGTTTCGATTACAATATTTATATAATTAGGATATTATTGCAAGTTTACAAAATCAAAGCCTGAAGTCTCTTAAAACCTAATAAATAAGGAACCAGTTAGCGTTTCGCCAATTTTGGCTGCATTAAGAGTGATATAGAAGATCACAGAATTGGAAGTCATAGGCAACACATCTCACACCAAAAGAGATGAAACAAAGAACATTGATGACGAAACGTTAAAATCTACTTAAAATATTTATCAGGAAATATAAATATACAACAGGAACAATCGTAATTTGATTATCAAAATGCAAATTTCATGTTTATTTTACATTAGGAAACTCTTTTATAATTCAAAACAAACAAGTTTTACGCCAACAGAAAAATCTATCTTTAACGAAATTCATTACAATAACCTCGCTTCAGTCAATATGTGTAAATAACTAACAAGCGTAATTAAAAAAAACTGTTTATCATTAATAATACTGGTATATAAAAAACTTAAGAGTTAGATAATACAAAAATTTAAAAAAAGGAGAAAAATAAAACCCGTATAGACTGAAGTAAGATTTATTCTCGATCTTAATTCAGGAGTTGTATATTTAAAAAAATAAATTATGTTGTAACTTGGGTGAAGATGAAAATGGACAGAAAAGGCCGAAACCTTACAGATTTGTATAATATGCATATTAATATATTAAGAATAGAATTGTGATCAGTTTTTATAATTTTATAAAACGGAGATGGTGCGGGTGCCGTAAAAATACGTGACCGTAATAGTAAATAAACTATTAACCAACGTTTCGTCCCAAGTTGTATGGCTTCATCTGGACTAAAAAAAATTTAAAAACTAATATTAAGTTACAGAGTAAGGGAATAAGATAACATAAAATAAACGTAAACTATGGTGTGGTTAAAAATTATATACTGAAAATATAGTAAGAATAATAGTTATAATACAGGTCTAGGTGCTCAAGAGTATTAGTAGGTTAGTATGTACTCATATTTCCATCTACTACTAGCTGACCCGGGCTGACAATGCTTGTGTATAGATTTAATGATGACTATTATTAAATTATTCTATTAAATGAAATATAATTAGGGGGGGGGGGAGGATATACAATAGACTGTCACAACATTTAGCATGTAGTCATTGCCGCAAGAGTCCGAGCAAAATTGAAAGGAACATTCCAGAAATTCGAAGAAGCAGCATATGAATTGGACCTTAAGGTAAATGAAAACAAGAGGGTGTACATGAAAAGCTCAAGAAAGGATAAGGAAGAGAATAGAAGAAGTGACGTTCACAGTTTCAGTCCACAGAAAACAAAGTAGAGAGCGAAATAGAGGCCAGGATAGCAGCAGGAAATGAATGTTATTTCTCACAGCAGAAAATACTGAATTTTAGAGCTCTCTCTAAAGGATGAGAGTGGTCATTTAAAAAACCATCGTAAGCCCAGTAGTGATCTATGGGGGAGAAACATGGCCCATGACAAGAAAAGCAGAACAGATGCTCAACTCCTGGAAGAGAAAGGTATTGAGAAGGATATGGGGAGGAGTCTCGAAGAATGAAGTTTGGAGAAAAAGAAGGAATGAGAAACTGATAAATCTGTACGGGGAACCCAGCATCGTGGCGTTAATTAAAAGAGCAAGATTAAGATGGTTAGGACACGTTGAGAGGATGCCCGATGAAAGGATTCCCAAAAAGATGGTTTATGGTAAACCAGATGGAAAACGGATAAGAGGACGTCCTTGGACGATGTGGAGGAGGATTTGAAGCTCTTGAAGGTTGGCAGACGGAAGGAGAAAGCAAGAGACCGTGTAGATGGTTGGCTGTTGTGAAGGAGGCCCGGGTTCTTGCAGGCAGTGTAATGGTTGGGGGTGCGGTCAATGAAAAACACAAATAAGTACGATTAACTTATTTTAATGTGCCAACGTTTCGGCTAGAGTTTCTAGCCTTCTTCAGGGCTAAAAACAAAACAAGATAACAACCACAGTAAGTATAGAAAAACAAAAAGAAAGTATAAACAGAATAATTTTACACATACAATGAATAATTTTACAAAATAGAATTAATAAAATGAAGTGATGAGAGAAGCGGGAAATAAAATGTATAGATAGGTAATTGAAAAAGTGGGTACAATAACATACTTAAGAAAATGAAATAAAAATAAAGTTATATAATGCAAAGAAGTATGAACATATTAGTTATTATTAATTTAAAATTTAAATATGAAAAGAAAGTGAAAATTGAGAGGAAGAAAATGTATGTAACAATAATAGATGATAAAGAGGCAAATTATAAGTATAGTGTACAACTTATAACGCGGGTAAGGAAAATGGATAAAAGTGGAGAAAATAAGGGGAAAGAGTAAAATAAAGAAAGGGGAAAGAAAACATAAAAAAAAAAAAAAACTTTCGGAACATTCTATTTTATTAAATCATTCATCCTACCCACTTTTTCAATTACCTATCTATACATTTTATTTCCTGCTTCTCTCATCACTTCATTTTATTAATTCTATTTTGTAAAATTATTCATTTTATGTGTAAAATTATTCTGTTTATATTTTCTTTTTATTTTTTTATTTTTCTATACTTACTGTGGTTGTTATCTTGTTTTGTTTTTAGCCCTGAAGAAGGCTAGAAACTCTAGCCGAAACGTTGGCACATTAAAATAAGTTAATCGCACTTATTTGTGTTTTTCATTGACCGCACCCCCAACCATCTTCTCCTCATTCATCATCCACGGTCAACTATCTCTCATAATTAATTAATAATAATAATAATTATAATAAACATTAATTGAACCAATATATGAGATGACATTTGTTTTTGGCACCTCAAGAAATCCTAAAGGGAATCATTAATATTTTTTCTGATACTTCGAAAAGAGATTAACCTGCTTATTGTGTTAGTACTACATAAGTATATTAGTACTATATTGAAACAATTGAAACCGATTGACAATTGAAAGTGTGTGTTGGAGTGAAAATTAGTTGCATTAAACGTTCCCATGGTGAAAGGGAAAAATTTCTAATTTTTAATTTCTTTTAAAAAAATTACTTGGTACTTTGAGACGACACAAAAAAGGAATCTTTATTCGATATAGGCTGAAAGAGGTTACATTCATCTTTCTGACCGTGAAAAAAACTCCTACTTTCTGAGCTATAAACAAAAAACGCTCAATTTTGTTCATAACTTTTTTTCAACGTGAAAATTCGAACATTTCATTAACTTTAAATCTTCCCATGAGAATAGAGCCATTTTGAAAATACCTGCTCATAAATCGGCCCACTGATTCAAAGTTTATTGTGGAGAAAGATTTGACCATTCCCTTTTATATATATAGATTAATAATTAATAACCTACAGTCTCCTTTAACAATGTTGATCTTACCCCTGTCGAACAGATCCACTACCATGGATTACATCTGGACAAACTACTAACCTGCAATCCTCACACAGGACTGAAAATACAGTAAACTGTATATTTCGACTACTACAGCACTTACTGGACAAACGGTCTAAACTTCCAACTCATTACAAAAGACTGATCTACATGACTGTAATAAGAGTTGAGCTTTGTGGCTCCACTAAATCTTCGATTTTCCCCGTATCTATCCAAAATCCTCAATGCTCCTTACTTCGTCACTAATAAAATCATATATAAAGACCTTAATGTTCCATATGTAACCGATCTAGTCCGAACCAGATATCATTCCTTCCATTATAAACTCCCTAACCACCCAAACCCACTAATTTCTAACCTTGCATCCTCTTCTATTCCCAAGGAGCCTAAAAAGAAGATGGTCACGAGATCTGGTAGTGTAAAAACGTCTTCAGAGTGCGCCTGTTTCATTCCATTATAACTGAGATCAAATTTACTGAATGTATTCTTATGTACAGTTGTAAATTTCAATAAATATATTTTTAAAAAAATAATAATAATTAATATTGGGAGTGGATAGCTCATTAGTAAGGCAAAGCACTACTAACTCCTAGGATTCCGGATTTGGGAGATAATTATTATCTGTTACCAGTAGCCGTTGAGTCAGTCCTGTGAGTTCCACTCAGCCTCATAAATTGGGTACAAATCTGAAGGTCGAGCGTGATTCTGTATATTGGAGTGCTGTTCTATACTTTCCACTCCAACTAATACCTGATTCCTGATTGATTTTTGTTTTATCATCTTACGAGGAAGTGACCTTTGCAGCAAATTTTTAAAATGATTTCCTCACTCATTTTTATTCTCACCTATTTAATAAATAATAGCACATATTGTTTTGTAACTTTTCACCGCTATTGTATTGCTTAGAGGATTAGCTATTATTTTAAATAAATAAAAAATAATTTGTTTACGCAGTAATTGTTTTGATAAAACAATGGCAATTAATGTTAACAAGGGGAGGTGAATGAAAAGGATTCAAGGTGACGGTGGTGGGGAACGGCGGTGTGCAACCTTTTCCTCAGTCTCTGCCCAACTCAACCTGTGTCTAGTTGCTCAAGAGTATTAGCTTCCTTAGTATGTATTTTTATATAATATTAATAATTAATATCATTATATTAATATAAAATATATTTTTTATTTATTGCTATATATGCAGTACGGTCATCTTTAAGATATCCGAATGAAATGCAGAGTTGTTAATTAATTTATTCGTTTTAATAAGATGGATCTTTTTAATTTAAGTTATATGTTACAGATTCATTAGTAGTATGTTTAATTTTTTATATTTAAAAATAGTTTTCCTTTTAATTAGCATATAATGTTCTAATTAAACATGGAATAGAAAAGTTGTATAATCTAGAAAGAAAGTGCATGTCCGGAACATTTAATAATGTAATTATAATTCCTTTAAGTTTGGGGTTCGTTCAGGTCTAGTGCAAAGTAATTCTCTTTCTTAATTAAATTTAGTACGAAATTATATCATTGATTAAGTTAATTTGTACCGAAAAAGGTTTTACTGTAGGTGATGAAATACCCTTTTTGCGGATATGCTGCAACGTTGAGGAAAGATGGTATAGAATTAGGTCTTGAAATGAATGTGGATAAAAAGATATAAGGAGTATGTTTAAATGTGTATGGATCCTACATTAACTAAAAGAAACACAAGTTAAGAGAAAATAAATTTAAGGTTAGGGAAGAATGCTTGGTATTTCAGAGCAGCAAAATTACTTGCAGAGGTCGCTGGAGGACATAGGTCTAGCTAACCAGAGATGCCAATCTACGCCCATGGTGGTCTGTGATATGAAGGCATCGGCATTGAATCCGAGGGTTCTACAAGCATTTTATCATAATTCAATTACGCTCAAATATTACATGTAAATGGTAATTAAGAAATAATTTTGACATTTTTCCTTCCGCACTACCGAAGGTAAGAAAGGAAATGTAAAAAAAAAAAATATTTTCTCAAAATAGAAAAAAAAAACCGCTTGCATTTTACTTTGTAAATATCAAAGAAGAGATCTGGTTCGTGTCTGCTTTAAAATTTGTGTTCGGACATAATCGATCGAACCATTAATTCAACTTTGATAAAATGTTTAAGGATTGTACGAAATGGTATCTAGATGGCATCTTTTCAAATATTAGGCATGCGCTAAATGTTTTTTCCTTGGTACACCTGTATTTAGAAAATGGCCGGTTAATTTTAGCTTAAAGCTGGTGAAAAATTCTGAGTATAAACTTATTCAATGTCATTATTATTAGTAATTGTAATTTCGAACCATTATTACAAAACAGTGGTTCATCAAGTTGTTGAACTTATTAATCAGAATTGTAATTCCGTTTCCCAGTTTCAAATTATAGTAATTAGAGAGTAATTGTCCTTGTATTTCGTCCAGTTCTATTGTGAGGAAGTAATACACTATAAAAGCATAGCTGTACGCTGGGTTTTAATTGAGATTGTTAGTCATAATACGTATATATATATATATAAAATTCTTATTTTAAATTACTTTGGAGGATAGTTAGGTATAGCTCAAGAGCTCAAGAGAATAAAAGGGTTATTTCACCCCAATTTCTTATTTCTTTTATGAAAACTATGCATAATTTACTAGTCGAAATTGATGAGTCTGACAAGTGTAGGTAAAGGGAACAAAAAATAACGGCTGCTTCAAACTTTTAAAAAAAATTAATTTTTCATTCGGGGCTCTATATATATATTTAACTACCAACAACACTAGGAAACCTAAGAGAATATCATTTAAAGTAGAATAAATTTTCTAAAATATGAGCCCTAATAGAGCTATTTACGTTCAATAGTTTCCGTGATATAGCTTTTTAAAAAGCAATAATTTATAAAAAATACACTGAAAAATCAGAAGTTAGTGAATCTATTTTGAGAAATCTATATCTCAAAAAATACTTGACCTACAGATGTCTATTTACTTTCAAATTAAAGCTATTTTAATGTATATACTATAAAGTAGTTTCCGACATTTATCTTCGTAAGAGTAGTATTTTGTATGATATTTGCTAAAATAAATTAATTTATAGTTGTTTAGACAAAATTTCATGTGCAAACGTTATATTCATATGCGAATATCATAAAAACTACTACCCCTACGAAGATACGTGTCATAAACTCCTTTATCGTAAGTTAAATTGCCTTTATTTTAAGTGCTGGCTGACATAATGCACCTATTATGGTTTTTAAGATATATCAAAAATTATATCCCTACAACTAATAATCAACATTGGTAATTTATTCTGTTGAATGAAAACTACTACTCCTGCAAAGATAAACGTCATAAACTAATTCATAGTATCATTAAACTAGCTTTAATTTGAGTGTTTATAGACATCTTTACGTAGAATGGTTTTTGAGATATAAACTTACTATAAAGTTGTTTATAACGTGTATATTAATACGTACGTAGGCGTAGTAGTTTTTATGATATTCACATATGAATATAAATTTTGTCTGAACTACTATAAAATAATTTATTTGAGCATAAAAACTACTTCTAGGAAAATAAACGTCATAAACTACTTCATAGTATCATTAAACTAGCTTTAATTTGAGTGTTTATAGACATCTTTACGTAGAATGGTTTTTGAGATATAGATTCCTTAAATTAAATTCACAATCCTCTGATTTTTAATGAAACGTTGCTTTTTCAAAAAGCTATATCTCGGAAAATATTGAACTTAAATAGCTCTATTGGGCTTCTTGTCTTGTTTGTAGTTTCAAATATAGAGCTCCAAATGAAAAATTAATTTTTTTATTAACGTATTGAAACAGCCAGCATTTTTTATTCCTCTACCTATAACTGGCAGACTAATATTCAGATAAATATTCCACACGTTTGTGTTCAGTTAGCCTTGTTTTAGAACTGCTAACAGATAAATATTCCACACGCTTGTGTTCAGTTAGCCTTGTTTTAGAACTGCTAACAGATAAATATTCCACACGTTTGTGTTCAGTTAGCCTTGTTTTAGAACTGCTAACAGATAAATATTCCACACGTTTGTGTTCAGTTAGCCTTGTTTTAGAACTGCTAACAGATAAATATTCCACACGTTTGTGTTCAGTTAGCCTTGTTTTGGAACTGCTAACAGATAAATATGTGTACTCTGTGTGTTTTAATTAATGGAATAATTCCCACAACCTTCAGATTCAATAATTTACTCTATTTTACGATTGTATGTTTTAAAATTCTATCGATTCGGTTTTAATACTTAGTTTTAAATCTTGTCAATTAATTTTAACAGTTTATTTTTTCTTTTAACACAGCATAAATGTTAGTTTATAAAGACATTATGTGTTTGGGTAATTAAATTAAAGAGTGAAGTTGGATTTATAAGTTATGTAGTAAACTGTCGATGAATTTTTATCATCACTATTTATTACTAATTAATTTGCTGATATTTTTGTTTCCTTTCAGTTCACCTATTTTTATTTTGTTCATTTTCATAATGGAAATAACAGTAATAGCCTGTTAAAATCATATCAACGAACCAAGTGTGTGGATATCGATGTTTGTTACTTCTTTTGTTAAGGAATCGTTTGTAAAAGTCTTGCATTTGCGGTAAATGGCTAACATGTATACCCACTACTTTCGTTTACTCGTGTGCAAATCTATTTTCTTTATGACACACCTATCCATTTTGAAAATAGTTCGTCAGATTTGATTCAAAGTCAGAAAAACTAAGAATTTGTCTAAACATGGTCCAGTGCAAATTTTATCGAATTCCATTTTCCACTTTCGCTTAAACATGCGAAAAAATAATTTCCTGATTCACCCATATTTTAAAAACGGTTCGTTCCGTGGATTTTGTTCTCATTCATTAAGCTTGAAATATAGGTTATTATGTATCCAATGGAAGTTTCCAGAAAAATGAATAATTTACTGGAAATTCAATTTTCAGAAAATAAAAAAGTATGGAAAAAAAATTGTAATAATGAGGAAGCTCTACTCACATGTGTACTTAAATGTTTTTTATCGATTTTTTTTTTTATATTTAATTAAATTTTAATTTTGAACGTTTTAACATAATATAAAGAGTAGAATTGAATAACTTGAAGCAAAAATGTGCCCAGCAACAAATTTGGAAGCAATTTTAGAGTTTCGTGTAAAAAAACTCCTTTCTTTCTCTATAGAGCTATTTATTGTGTCATTTTCTCTAACTCCATAATCCCTACATGTTTACTTATGATATAAAATGTAAAATATATGAAGCATTCAATAACAACTTTAGAATTTTCTTAAAATTATCATGGTGATATGATACATTATCATATTATTGTTCCGAGCCCTTCAATTTTTAATATCCTGATATGTTCTATCTTAAAGCAATTATTGTAAAAATGGTGTGCTAAGATGTCAGCGATGAAAAAAAGTTATTTTTTTTGATAATAAAGAATAATTATTTGTATGTTATAATGTTTTTAATTTGACTAGTTGTACTTGGACGAATATATTAATATTCAATAACTTCTCTAAAATTTTAAGAAAATAAATATGATACTAAAACTTTGTAGAAGAATTTTTTATATTATTATTATATAAAAATCAAATACATCTATATTGGAAAACAATAAGCCAAGGATAAAAAAACCTAGATAAATTACTTTTTTATTTAATTTTGTTTTTAGTTATTATTATTTATATTATTAAAAAATTATATTCACACTGATAATTGAAGAGCTAAGCGTTAGGATATATTATTTTACAAAATCTGAGAAAAATTAAATTTAGTTATTTTTTTATTCATATTTTAAACTCGACAACCCAATTTTTAACTTCTGATATAATTAAAGAAAACTTAATAATAATAAGATGGTGTGATAGAAATAAATATTTGAAATATTGCTCCAAATAAAAATCCCCATTTTTCTTTTAATAGCACATAACATGTTATTCGAATTAGGTCTTCAATTGTATTGTTAAAATTATTAGTAATTTTTTCTTCCTATTTTAATTTCGACAACCCAATTTTTTACTACTAAAAACTACCAGGATTTAAGAAAATGTAAACAAAGTGTTGTGTACTATAGAAAAGAGTATTTAAAATATTCCTCCCTTTAAAAATCCCCTTTTTTCCTAAAACATTACATAACATGTTCTTCTACTTCAGTTTTATTGATAAAAAAATTATTTATAATAATCAAAATCAGTCTTAGTTTGTCACCCTGAATCTTGAAGTCTAATTGTGTGTATATAATTTTATTCTATATAGTTTTCAAATTAAGGCTTTTTTAGTTAAGTATTTGTATTAGAATACTCTTATGTTGAACTTTAGTATAAAAATAATAAATATTAAACAAGTTTTAGTATTGTTCAGTATTCTATTCTAGCATATATAAAAAGTTCCTCATGCAAGTCAAATGAAGTAAACTTGAGTAGTGAGGTAAACTTCTGTATCATAAAATTTACCTCCAGCACTAGAGTTATAAGAATTCTCATTAAGTTGAGGTATTCAGAAAACAAATAAGTACTCACTCCTGGTAAACTCTGATAATGGATTGTTTATTTTCCTCTCAAAGTTGAACTTTGACATAATGTACAAGGACCGGTGAGAAAAAAAGGCAGTTATTTTACCCAACTTTCTGATTATTTTAATGAAAACTATGTATAATTACTAGTCTAATTTAATGAGTCTGCCAAGAATAGGTTGGAAGAATACAAAATGCCGGCTGTTTCAAAACGTTAAGAAAAAATATTACTTTTTCATTCGGAGCTCTATATCATTAAAACTACCAACAACACTAGAAAATATAAGAGAACGTAATTTAAAGTAGAGTAAATTTTCTAAAATATGAGCCCTAATGGAGCTATTTATGTTAAATAGTTCCCGAGATATAACTTTTTAAAAAGCAACATTTCATAAAAAATGTACTGAAAAATCAGTAGTTAGAATATTTATTTTGATAAATCTATATCTGAGAAACTATAAGACGTCTATTGGCACTCAAATTAAAGCTAGGTAAATGTACTATAAAGTAAGTTTATAACGTATATCTTCGTAGGAGTAGTAGTTTGTATGATATTTGACAAAATAAATTCACAAAATGTTAATGTCTAGTTGTTCGGATAAAATTTTTGATTTTTGAAAAACTATATTTCAGGAACTTGAGGCGTACATATTTCTACGAGCACTGAAAATAAAGGTAATTTAACTTACTATAAAATTGTTTATAACGTGTATCTTAATACGTACGTAGGCGTTGTAGTTTTTATGATATTCGCATATGAATATAAATTTTGTCTGAACTATTAGAAATTAATTTATTTGAGCAAATATCATAAAAACTACTTCTAGGAAAATAAACGTCATAAACTACTTTATAGTACATTAAAGTAGCTTTCATTTGAATGCTAATAGACATCTGTACGTCAAACGGCTTTTTGAGATATAGATTCCTTAAAATAAATTCACAATTTTTCAGCGCATTTTTTATGAAATGTTGCTTTTTAAAAAGCAATATCTCGGGAACTATTGGACGTAAATAGCTCTATTAGGGCTCATATATTAGAAAATTTATTCTACTTTAAATGATGTTCTTTCAAGTTTTCTAGTGTTATTGATAGTTTAAAAGATATAGGGCTCCAGATGAAAAATTATTATTTTTTAAAGTTTTGAAACTGCCGCCATTTTTTATTCCCTCTACCTGTATATGGTATACTCATAAATTTCGACTAGTAAATATACATAGTTTTCATTAAAGTAATCAAAAATTGTGGTAAAATAACTGCCTTTTTTCTGTCTTGGGCTCTTGTACCATTATGTCAGTTAGCTTTTTGGTATATTTAAAGAAACATTGAATTGATCTATTAAAGCATGATGTTGTTCTACACAAGTCCAGTATTTGAGTTTCAAAGAAAGAGTACACTCCAGCTGAATCGGTATTGAACCTTTGCGTTCGATAAATATTTATAAAAAGTTTTTTTATGTTCAATGGAATATAAAAAAAATGTTTTTCACAGTTTCGATTGAACTAAGTGTGTTGTTATTCATAATTTTTCTGTTATTTTTTAGAAGCCAGTATGTTTTCTTAAATTTGATACACTTTTTAAAACAAAATTTGTGGTTTCTGTATTAAACAAAAGAATGTATTGGGATAATATTATGTATAAATTGTAGCTTTTGAGTTAAATTGTTTAATGTTTACACTTGGTCAGTCCATGGCATTGTCTTCAATGTTATTGTTTTATTTTTTAGTTTCTTTTTATGGCTATATTACTGAGGAAAGAAAAAAATTTGTATTGAATTTCTGTATTGTCTTTAGTTACATTATTATTGTTTTCAGCTGCTTTTATTTCAGGTCTGTTTAAAAAATTGTGTAAATATTTTTGATTCAGCAGTTATTTCAATGATATATTCCTTGAAAAAATTTCTGCTTTGCTGTATCTCTTCATAGATTCTCTTTTAATAATTTTCAATATGTTTGCCTAATAGAAATTAACCATAGAATAAAATTATAAATATGAGTTTTTTTGGGTGGAGTATTAACATTTCAACATCTTTTGGACTGATATTCTTGACAAAATGTTTTATAAAGAATCACAAATGATAATGGCATAGTACTTTTTCAATATGGAGCATATTTTGGAAGATTATTTAGTTCTCAGATTTTATAAAAAGTTTTAAACACATTTTAAAACTTGAAAAATGGCTTCTATATTTTAATGGTTGCTTAAGTGAAAAAAAGTTTATGATTTTAAATGTATCACTTTAATGTTCTTAAATATCCAAGGAATCTCTAATATCTGTTTAACTCATTTGAAATGTTACAAATACATCCATCTATTATTATTTAAATTAGTATTTTACTTATAATCTTTTCACTGTCTTGAGACTGTTATTATTTTTTAAATGAAATAATATATATCCAAGTTAAGTCTCTAAATACTCTTTATTATTTCTCTAAAAGTCCAATGTTTCCATTCAGTCATCCTCAAGGACAATCTTAAATATAAATCTACACCTCACATCCGATTTTAAAAGATTTTTGCAGGCTGCTCTGGCCAGGTCATTAATTTTAGTCAAAATCACCCAATTTCATCCCTTTTCCATTAAATTTCAAAATTTTTGATTACATATTAACCTAACTCTATTATCATTTGCTTATCATACTGTGTGTGAATGTTTTATTTAAACATTAGTATTTTTTTTTTTTTTTTTTACTTTTGTGAGGGCTTGATTGTCAAAGATTGGCCTGTATTCTACAATTATGCCCTTCATTTATAGTGTTAAATATTATTTACTCATTTTTATATTTTATATTTACATAGTAATGAATTCTTAAAGACATTTTAAATTTTTTTTTCAGGCAGAAAAAATGGAACATAATCATGATCATCATGGAGGCCATCATGTGATGGAGACTTCGACAGTGATAAGCAACATGAATCCAAATACTGGACATGACATGCATCATATGGATGAGAATACAATGACTCATGGACAGATGGAGGATGGAAGTGCTGGTATGCACGAGGGCCACATGATGATGCCAGTAAGATACAAAACTATTTAATCATTTTCTTATAAAATTGTTTCCACATTTTATAATAAATACTGAATCATACAACAAAAAACATTCATTTTTTTTATTAGAAATAGAGATAGAAGTTTTATTAGAAATAGAGATAGAAGTTTTCCTTTTTCTAGTTGATCCTAGAAATCATAATTTAAGAGAAATTTCATAATAGATGTATTGTTTGTAGCATTTAGACAGAGCCATGGAATTTCTACAGTTCAGTCTCTTGTTTATCTTTAGTTAGACAAAGGTCATTGTGTACGAAGGTTTATTGTCAGTGACACAATGGATAAGTCTGTTAATTGTAAAGCTTCTGAATTTGATACAGATGTTTAGGACAGGCATTATCATTATTCATTCACTCAACTATTGTTTAAGTAAATATTAATTAGTTTTTTTTTATGAAGCAGTTAAGATATAAGTAGCAGTATAGGACTCCAATGGGGGTCTTGGCCGGGAAAAAAAAAAAAAATATAAGTAATTACTTAATTGTGCAGATTATTTCCTAATTCATTGAAGTTTATGGTTTTATTATGGATGTTTATTACTTAGAACATTTGAGGCCCGGAGCAGAATTATTTTAGAATCTTGCACCAAAAATATAAAAAAACCAAAAAAAAAAAAACCCTGCAATTAATATTTTTAATTTTATACCTTGGAATAATTGTCTGATTTAAAAAGAATAAAGTTTATTTTTTCTTCAAATAGTCATAATTCAAATACACAAAAAGAAAAATTTTCTTATGGTACAAAGTCTCCTCAATGCATACGGAACAGCACATATTTTTGGAGACCGTCCCCAGAATCCAAAAATTCTTTTTTGCTTTACATTTTATTTTTGCAATTGAAATCAGTCACTTTGTAACTGCCTTTGTACAAATAAGATGATTGCGCACTGTGTGTGCTGGTAGCTCCTCTGAATATTTTTATTTCACACCAGGTGTGCAATGTAAAATAAATAAAATAAAAATAAATTATTAAATTAAAGAGCATTTATTCCAAAAATAGTCGGGTAACATTAAATTCTTATTTTAGGTTCAGTAATGAAGAAAAGAATATAATTATAGATAAAATAATATAAACATAAAGTTTTAAGAAGCATTAGAAGATAATGAATTTTTCTGAAAGGATGACCCTTACTTTTGTTATATAGAGTGATACCTCTTGAAACAATCGCCCAAACATAACTCAACACGAAACCAAAATCAAATTTTATTTTTACACACTTCTTAGATAATTTTTATTAAAACCAGCCTTGTTCTAACAGCTGCTTCTTCCATGCTGACTGATAATTGCAATTTAAGATCATCACACATACGGTGTATAGTCGGTCTCTTTGGCTCAGAAATGCATTGCACACATGGTGTGCAATAGGTCTCGAATGGGATAAATAGTGCCTCACCAGGAAATTTAAGTATTGCGGTACATTTAAGTTTTAGGGGATGATATTTATAAAATTTCGGTGTAATTATATTTAAATTAGTCATTAATAGTCAAAGTATAAGTGACTATTTACTTATTTTCAACCAGAGGATTTATTTTTATAAATGTTTTATATATTTTTTATGTCTGTTTCAATGTTTTACCTTTAATTCATTAAAATAATAATTTATAATTTTTTTTAAACTTCAGATACGTGTATACTTTTAAGTATTTAAACAGAATTCAAATCTTGATTCATTCTCAGTTTCTAGAAAATATGACTTGGTGATAAGAAAAGTTAGATGATTTTTTAAAAATTTTAATTGTAATATGATTATTAAGACAAATATAGTAAAATATTATTAGGTTAAGTATTATTAATTTTTTTTTCTATTGATACAAATATTTTTATATATAATTTATGTGATTTATATACATTATCATAAATGTAAATAATTGACTATATTATTTCAAATTATGAATATGTTTAGGGATGCAGTCAAAAGAAAAAAAAAAGTAAATAACTATTTATTTGCTGACCTTTTGCCCCACTATGTAGAGCTTCATCAGGGCTAAAAAGATGCAAAAAACAACTAAAAATATTTTGACATAGTTGGATAATAAGATACAAAAAGATTAAGGCAGGGTTAAAAGTATGTAAAAATAAGTGAAAAGAAAATTATATACTAATGAAAGAAAAGAAGAAATAAAATAGTATTAATATAAAATAGGCAATGATAAGAATATACGATTTTTTTTCGCTAACTATTATGTTAAAAATGAACAGTAAACGTAATAACATGTAAATAGAAAAGCAGATATGAAAAACAAAATTTAACACACTAAAAGACGGAAAATAAAAAAGTAAGTTGAAATTAAATAAAGGTTGAGAAAGGATCAATATTATTATTATGATGAATACTATTATTATTATGTTATGAGGATAATATTAAGACGCAAAAAGATAAATTATAATATTATTATTATTAATAATAATATGATAATATGTAATATATAATAATAATATGTGAATTATTATTATTTGTACATTTTTCCTTTCTTCTTTATGCTGTTCATTTTTAACCTTATAGCTTTTCATATTCCTATCATTGTCTATTTTATATTAATACTATCTTATTTATTATTTTCTTTCATTTGTATATAATTTTTTTTCACTTATTTTTGCATAATTTTAACCCTACTTTAATTTATCTTTTGTGTCTTACAATCCCTCTGTGTCAAAATATTTTTAGTCGTTTTTTGCATCTTTTTAGCTCTGATGAAGCTCTACAAAGTGGGGCGAAAGATTGGCAAACAAATAGTTGTTAACTATTTTTGTTTCTTTTGACTGCACTCCTGACCATCTACTTCATAATTTTATATACATTATCATGCACGAGTCCCAGAGTAACCTTTTTAGAATGTTGTGGGTTCGATTTCCATCCGATGCATTTAATATTTATTTCCCTATGGCCCGAGAAATTAATCCTGAGACTTCCGCTCTAATTAGTATGAGATAGCAACCACTAGTTAGCCCCTCAGTAGTTGGCTAACCACAGTGGACCACTTGCCCCACTTGCCGGACTAATTGCACCACTTCAACCACCGCCACTATCAGTACCAGTACATTAACATTTCATAGTTTTTACTAAAAGAAATAGTGTTTTCTATATATTTCAGACCCATGACATATTAAATAAGGCTTCAAATTTTGAATTAACTAAGTTTTCGATTTAATGTGAACTCCAAAATTACCTTACTTACATTTATGCCCCTTAATGATTCCTAAAGTAATAAATGTAGGAAATATTCCACCATCAATAATATTTATACAATATTTAATATGAATGTTTATTTCAATAATAATGATATATTAAAATTCATTATATTTGAATTTTCTTTTTTAATATACAAAAATATTTTAATCTACAGAAAAAAAAATTAATAATAAGTATGTTAATCATGTTTGTATTTGTCCTTCATAATCATATCACAATTAACATTTTAAAATCATCTAACTTGATATATTTTTTCATCAAAAGCCATATTTTTTTAAAAACTGACACTGAAACAAAATTGTTATTAAATCTGTTTAAATATTCAAAAATGTGTACATATTGATTTGTATATATACATATAAATTTGAACAAAATCATTGTAAGTGAAGTAGTAGGTTAATGGTATAAACTATTTAATAAATAAACATAATAATTAATAAAAAATATATTAATCTTTATAAAAACGAAAATAGTTATTCTTTTCAAATTTTTAACCCACTGGGTTTATTATTTTTTTGAA
>NW_027116131.1:517812-551726 GCF_000696795.3 Halyomorpha halys | reverse complement strand
CTTAAGCCAAAAAAAAAACGCTAAAAAAATGCTATTATCGATTTTATTTACCGGCTATGGGACTACAAATTTTCTACATATATAAAAACATATTTATTTAGTACCAATGTTTCTGCCAGAATTTAAAGCCTTCATCAGGTCTAAAAACAAAGAACAAGACTAACAACCATAGTGAATAAAAGGAATTATAGAACGATTAGAAAATAATTAACATTATAGATACATTAATAGTGTCGAAAGACATGTATATACAAGTATTATACAAAGATAAAGGTTATATTAGAAAAGTAATATTAAAATTAAAAAAGAGGAAAGAAAAAATGCGTATGAAAATCTAGTTAGTGAATAAATGTACAAAATGAAAATTATTTTTATAAAAATAATTCGAAAGGCAGCATAATTTGAAAATAATTTCATTTAAGGTTTTTATGAAAATTATTTATTTTTTTATTTTGTTAAGGCTTGGTATTTAAATGGCTTTATTTTATTTATTCACATTTCAAATTACTGATAACATAAAAATTTCAAATAACTGCTTTTGTTCAAATTATTCAAATTCTACGAGTGAGATATGATTTTTATCAATTTTTCTTCCTCCCCACTTCTGTATGACTACATTTGATTAGGACTGTGCCCGTCAAAATAAAATAGATATCTTTACAAGGTCAATTTTATTCTTATAGTTTGTCATACCATTTCTTAGTTGACATAGTTTCTGGGATTTATAATTCATGCAAGGTAATAATCTCTTGTCGTTTACAGTTTGGCCTTAAGACTTCTAATTATTTTATTTCATGTCTATTCTGTACAATCAGTTGAAGTTGTCAAACATATGTGGTATCAACTGTTTGTGTTATTGTGTGATGTATATTATCTTCCGACTTAATTACCAAAAGTTATCTCTGAAGAAATAATAGCCTAGAACTAATAGCCTTTTAGATGAGTTTTATCTCATATATTGTTACTCTCTTGCTAGGCAAGAGTGTTCTAGAATATTTTACTATCTTAGAGACCTCATTTAGTAATTAATGCAGCATTCTTATTTTAGCGATTTACTTTTTTAGGCCATATTCAAATTAATACATAAAGATATTTTTGCAAATTACGGTTCACTGGCTTATAATAATATATTCTACTGTTTATTGTTTTTCACTTTCTAGTTTCCTTGTTTTAGGTTTATTCATATTGGTTAGATATGTCCTATATTCACTACCTTTCAAAAGTTTAATACCATTTCATTTAATAATTAGAGAAGTTCATGTGTAAATGAAACTAAAATAACTTTTCAAATTAAACTTTATTAAAACTAAATTATATAAAATTGTACAATTTTCAAGGAATTATGTAAAAATAAAATAAAATAATCAATTGCTGAGGTAGAGCCAAATGGACTCCAAACTTTATTTATTCAATTAAAAAGTAACTCAATTCATTAAACTTGTTATGTTGCGAACGGATTCCAGTATTTAAAGGTTTTTCCGAATGCTTTAAAAACCGGTTCTGCCCCTTTGGTGATCGTAGTAAATGTTGTGATAGTAAATAAAGAATGCCTTCTTGACAAAAGGAATTGTCTATCTGATCTGTAATGAAGGATGTATGTATAAACGGTAGGATGAGGGCAGAAATACCTCGCAAGAAGATCGTAGTATTGATGCTGTGTGAAAATAGTAGGGAGTTCGTGGCTGTAGAGAAGCCAGTGGACGCATGTATAAACATAACAGATGCAGTCCAATATCCTACACCCTAAACTGCACTTAATGCTTTTGTTGCAAATAAACAGTGCACTTTATTATTAAACAGCCTATTTATTTTATATTAACAATATACAATTAATAGATTGATTCCTCCTGGTGTAAAACAAATAAAAATAAAATAAAGGAAGATTATTGATTGACCGTGTGTAAAGATGAAAGGAATATGGTCCGGGTGCGGTCAAAAAAACTCAAATAGTAGAAATATACTATTTTAATGAGCCAACGTTTCGCCCCACGTTGCAGGGCTTCTTCAGGGCTATTTTGACGGCAGTCAAAACAAAAATCATTTTTGTTTTGACTGCCGTCAAAATAGCCCTGAAGAAGCCCTGCAACGTGGGGCGAAACGTTGGCTCATTAAAATAGTATATTTCTACTATTTGAGTTTTTTTGACCGCACCCGGACCATATTCCTTTCAAAAATAAAATAACTTCTCAATCTTCAATATATATATAAAAAAAAGTAAATTAAAGAAAATAAAATGTCTTATTTTAACTCAGTTTTAATAGTTTTCATATCAAAAGACTTTTATAAAATTATAATTAATAGCATATATTGATGAACAATTTTTATTAAAAGTTTTTATAATTTGACCTTAATAATTGACAATTCAAAATTAATATTTTTTAAATAAAATAATTTGTATTCAAGTTAAGTCTCAAAACACTCTTCATTGTTTCTTTAAATGTCCAACATTTCATGCAATATTTTTAACAATTATCACACAATAATATAACATATATTTAAACTTTAAATGAAAAATATTGTGCGATAATGGTGTTAAGTTAATCTGTAATGGGAAAGTGGTAAAATTGAGTGATTGTACTGAAATTAATGATCTGGGCAGAATAGCCTTGCTAAGAGTTTTTAAATTATTGGATGTGAAATGTAAATTTATATTTTAGATTGTACTTGAGAATGGCCAGGTTGGCTGAAGCATTAGACATTTAAAGAAATAAAGGGTGTTTCGAGACTTAACTTAGATACAAATTATTTTGTCTAAATAATAAAACCAGTCTCAAAAAAATTAAAAGATTATGTATAATTTAATATTTTATCATTTGATATGTATAAAAACAAGAAACATAGGTAAAAAAATATATATAGATTATATTGAAAATGTGCTAGCATCATCTATTTAGTTAGATTAATTATTGGTTATTACATAACATAACTGGTGTTTATAAGTTTTTAACTATATCAGCAGTTCATATTCAGTAAACATATACTGAATATAATATATATTCTGTAACCAAGATATAACAGGTTAACAGTATCATTTATTTAAAAATATAAATATTAAATTTAAAAGTTAACTGTATAACTTTCATTTTTTTTTTTTATTATACTTAACTAAAAATTTGTCAATTTCTCAAAATATTTTTAAAAATGATATGAGTATATGAGATAAGTTATGATTAAGGTAAAAAGTAAATAAATACATTTTGAGACATTTTTTTCATTGGCTAAATCCAACAACTTTTACCAATGTAAGGATTTTATAAAAGATGTGGCTTTAACTTCCCTGATTATATGTAAAGTTGAAGAATTTAGTATTGTATATAGTTCTGGTTCAGTATTATACTTATTTTGATTTAACAAAAACTTATCTCACCAATGCTTCATAGGTCAAAGCTTACTGAATTAGTATAGTATAGTATAGTATAAAGGCAGTTGCTTTGTTTTGGTCTAATGCAAACTGATCTTCTTCGGAAATATTCTGTAAACAATCTTAATTGATGTTGATAATTGTTTTCAATATCTTATTTTGATCTCCTGGATCTACCCATGATTATTAGAAAAGGGGGGAATGATCAAAATATAAAAAAATACTTGGCCCTAATTCAATTACCTTCTTGTAAATACTTACAATTAGCAGATACTATTTACAATAATTAAAACTTTTGCACTCTGGCTTTGAAAAACATTTTTACAATCATACTAAAGGTCATCTTTTATTTCTTCGGCAACAAGCATAAGGGATTTCGTTGAAGCAAAAATAAAAGATAATTCTCAGGCCATAGAATCAGCTTTAGTTTATCTTTTCGATGGGGGCGTTTGAGATAACGAAATTGGAAACATCTTAGTGAAGACTTTTCTTTCACTCTTATATTTATTATTGGAGGAATTATTTTACAAATGAAGTAAACATAATGACTGTTTATAAAATTAGCTAGTCCATCAAATTTGATGAGTTTCGTAAAGATAGGTATACTACTTACAAATTTCAAAAATTAGGAAGCTTATGACAAAATGATTGTGTGTATGAATTCTTTGGATAAAATGATTAATTTATGATGCAAAATGCTCAAAATTAAAGGTATGATGTTTTTGGGTGTTTCATTTCGATGTTTGAAATCCATAAAATTGACGGTTCCCTTGACAGCGTTAATTATTGTTTTAAACACAATTATTTTATTTGCAATTATAATTTTTATTTTATGGTATTAATATTCAAGAAATTTAATGTACTCTTTTATTTTTATTTATAATTCAAATTCTCTTGTTTTTCTTATTTATTTTTCTCCTTTATGATTGATCTATCGTCCAAAAGTTTTAGATTATTTTGTATCAGTCTGATTAATGAAGTTATGGTTTTTCCAAAATCTAACATTGCATTGTACTATTTTGTTCATGAATTTTTGTGATCCCAATATTATGTATAACAATCAACATAACTGTTAAATTTTTGTTGTTTTTTTAAATTTGTTATTCATTAATTTAATACTTAATTTTTCTCTTCTTCTTTTTTTTTTTCAGATGTATTTTCATTTTGGTCTTGGCGACACTGTTTTATTTCAATTTTGGAAGGTCAATGATTATGGTGGATTGCTTAGTTCAATGTTGGGAATTTTCATTGCTGCGATGCTCTATGAAGGACTAAAGTACTTCAGGTGAGATTAATTTGTATGCATTTTAAAAAAAATATACATTCAGATCTTTTAATAATATTTTATTTATTTATCTAGGGAGTATTTATATTGGAAAAATTACAATATGCTGCAGTACCAAAATGTCAACAAACCTACAAACCAAGAAACGGAGAGAGTTATCAATAAGTAAGTATTAAAATTGTGATAATATTTTAATTTAGTTTTTATCATTATAATTCAGTAAATCTATATGATATTATTTGTTGTTATTAATTATTTCTTACTATTTTAAATAGATGTCTTGATGTCAATACAGTAATTTGGCTTATTCTAAAAGTTAAAAGCTATCGTAACTTTTTTAAAAAAGATTTTATAATCTTTCGGCAATTGGGTGCTGATTTTTTTTTTTTAGTAAAAAAAATTCTAATGCTGCTTTCCTCCACTCTTATTTTTGAACCCCTGTTATACTACGTTAGGAAAAATAAAAGAAGACCTAAAAATTATCAAAATTTGATAAACTAACAGAAAATAACACTTTTAAAAAAAATAACTTTATTGTCTTTGTTAATTGGAGCATTGTGCATATTTGTCTTTTTCTATGTTTTAGAATGCATTATAAAATTTGTACGTACATGTTACAAACCTCATTAAACAGTGTTTTATATGTTTCTATTAAT
This sequence comes from Halyomorpha halys, assembly GCF_000696795.3. Taxonomy (NCBI): domain Eukaryota; kingdom Metazoa; phylum Arthropoda; class Insecta; order Hemiptera; family Pentatomidae; genus Halyomorpha; species Halyomorpha halys. Next base: position 546,424 of record NW_027116131.1, on the reverse strand, counting down.
ATTCTCTTTGGAATACATATAATTTTTCTTGGATCAAGCGGCAAAAATAGACACCAGCCAGGGTCCCAGAACCGGTTAACAGAGGTTCTACTATTTTGTGTGAAAATTCCCTTAAAATATAGTATTTGTTGTTTGTGTTTATTGATAATGTACAATGAAATGAATTATGGATTACCATAAACTCATAACAAGAAAAAAAAAGGATGTTATGGCTGCTAATTTATCTAACATTTTTAGCTGTTAATGATAGAAAATGTATAGCTTTCTTTTATCTCATTGCTTCTTTGCTGTTCTTTGTATTACATTATGTATGTGTTGTTATTACTTATCCTGTTGATGTACTATTATTTAGGAATGTAAATAATTAGTATCTAGAAATTGCTATATTTTTAAACTTCATTGCTGTTATAATTTAGAGCATTAGTAATAATATCTTGCTGTACTATTAACATGAGGTAGATGATATCATAGGATGCTTTAATAAATATCTGCAGTGCATTTAGAAATCTATTTTTTTTAAACTTTAGTTTTGTGTTAAATAGAAACTTCCTCGACAACCTCATGACTGTAGTGTTGATTCATTTTGATTTTTTTTTTTTTAAATAATTGATTCAACTTTTCAAAAATGCTAATGAATTCTAATTAAAAAGTTCTAAATAATCATCATTCCAAATTTTTTTATGAAATTTTAATATTTTCCTTGCACAATTTTATTTTTTTTAAACGTTTTATTATTTTTAATGGTTGATTTACCCAAACCATTGCAAAAATTTTTCAGTGCCATTTCAGTAGTTTTGAAGAAAATAAAAATTTTTGTCATTAATAAAAATTATTTTCCTATCTTGAATCTGGTCAAAACAAATTATTGAAGCTAAGTTTTTGGAAAAACAAGTTTATATATGCTTAAAAAAAAAAAACTCTTTTAAAATGCAAAGCCCCCAATTAATGACTAAGACTTATTTATTCCTTTCAAGATTAAAACTTAGATAGAAATCAAACACATTTATACCTATACCAGTTCCTATTTGGACCTGTGTGTGACAAATACATGAGACAGCTAAAACGACTCATATTAACAAACTTTAAATCTTTCAGGAAAAAGTTCAGAACAATAGTAACAGAGTCTTATATTTATGTAACTATACCTGCTGACTTTACATGAAACTGTTAACAAACACATACAGACCCTCTATGATCGATTTCATGACAAATTACCTAGTACATCCTATTTTATCATAAATTATCACTATCCAAGTACATCCTACATAGCAATGATAAATAACATAGCCACAGCACTGATGCCAGGCAACGCTAGTAGAAGGCTGAAGAGGAGCTGGATGAGAAACCTTCTTGTCCAACAGTTAGCGTTCACATCTCACCAGGTAGAGCTGCTGCTTGGTACTGTTCCCACTCACGTCATGTTTTTCGGTTACTGTTCATACAATTCACTGATTTTGGATAATTGAAAAGTTAACAATATTTCTTACTCTGGGATTTATACTAAGTTAAATTAAAATGTTTATAATCTGTTTGTATGATAAATTAAGTCAGGCATGTCAAACACAAAAAATGTTCTGAGGCCTCTAATAATATTGCTTTGAATTAAAAAAAAAAATTGTTCTTAACTGGTTTTCTATATTTTAACTCAGGTTATTTTGTAAATGTTATAGCTATTTTTAGCATCCAAAATATGTCACTAATCAGAGAGGCCTTTTTCTTGCTTTTCTATCTAATTAGTTTACTAATTAATTTTGCATAATGTATAGCTGAGTTTTTTCTTTCTCGATTCTGGGAACCTATAAAAATAATATGACTCACGATTTGTATATTTTGCATTTATCATAAAAAAAAAAAAAAAAATCTTCCTAAAGAAACATTAAATATGTTTATTGGAATATCGATGATTGACCACTTGTAATCATAAAAGGAAGATGGTCCAGGAGTGGTAAAAACAAAAACTCAAATAGTCGTATGTAAAACTATTTAATTTGAGCCAGTGTTTTGCCCTTCATTGCAGGGCCTCTTTTGAGCTAAAAATGATACAAGCACTTAAATAAGGTAAAAAGTAAGCAAATTGTTAACAAAATTAAAATTCAACAAATGTGTGGCTAACAACACAACAATGTAAATTAAAATAAAATAAAAAGATATAGTGAAATATAAAATTAAAAATAATAAAAAGGTTTTAGACAATTAATGAAAACAGGAATGTCGGAAATTCTCAATGTCTTGGAAAGGCTGTGCCAGGAGCCATGTCACCAGCAAACTCCAAGTCTTCCAATCCGCCAGTAATTTTTCACTTTGTTTTTATGACCCCTTTCTTTGTCATTTCTGACATAGAAGGGATTTATCTAGAGATGACCAAACTATTCTAACCATGGTGGAGGGTCAAGTCAAGAGGGTAAATTGGAACTGCCACAAAATGAAAAAAAGTCCATCCTCCAGGCCGGATTTGAACCGGCGCCACCCGTATTTCTCAGGTTGCTAAGACCTGCACATCGACCTGAGTCATGGACGGCTCCCCTAATGTTCCACTTTATTTCTCTCTTTCTATTACACATTACATAATCCATTACAACAAGAAATAGAATAAGAGGCTAGACACATCCTTGGCATACTCCAGTTGTGGTTTTAATTGCTCCAGAAAGTTTGTCTTCATAAAGAGCTGGTACTCAAAGTCTTCATATATTTCAGATTTTTTCTGGGAGTCCATACTTCGCAAGCAATCATCACAATATTTCCTTTTTGACAGAGTCAAAAGCTTTCTTCAAGTCCATGAATACCATATATGGTGCTTTGTTATTCCTTACTTTTATTATAATGCTCACAGTATTTATAAGATCGATGCAACTCTTACCACTTCTGAAGCCAACCTACTTTTCCTTAACTTTTCATTGAAATCCTGTGCTTTATTATTATTGTCAGAACTTTCCTTGGCGCAATGAGTAATGTTATTCCTCTCCAATCATATAAATATATCAATAACCTTTGAACTTTCAAAATTATTCCCTTTCAATAAGGAATAGGATCCAATATTTTGAATGGAAACCTATATCAGAAAGGATAATCAGGGCAACTTTCAAAACAAAAACAAGAAATGTCACCATTTTCAGTGTTATAATTTGGTAAGGGATAAGAGAAATGAAATTTATTAAGGAGGATTTCTAATGACTAAACAATTAATATTAAAAATAATAATTATAGCAGCTAATTATGCAATTGAAGAATGCTAAATGAAAATTAAGAAAAATTGTGTCATGTTTAACTTTTTTTTTTGCAGTAAATATTTTTAAAAAATACAATCAATAAATGCTTGTTATATGTATTTATAATTTATGACATTATTATATACATACTGTAATAATGTTTACTAAGCATGTTTAATTTTTATTATATAATATTTACTGCATCACTGTTTATAAATATAATATAGAGTGCAAAATTAATGTAAACAGATTCTGAAGTTATAAAATAACAAAAGAAAAAAATGTTACTTATATTTCTCAGAACATACATTTTTCTTGGATTGTAAGTACAAGAGGATTAGTAATTGAAAATTGTTTTTTTAATTTTTTGCGATGTCAGTGATTTGTTATTTGAAGGGCTCCCTCTAGAAAAGGTTCTAACTACAAAACTTACCCAAAAAATTGGCCTGTTCAAAAAGCTTCTTTCTGACCTAGTCCGAATGGTGCTAGCAATGAAGATGGCAATGGATCAGTCCTTACTCATTTAGACTCTTTAATCCCAAAACTAGAAACATGAATTCAGTCGAAGGTAGGACTTTTTCTTCTCACTCCTGAAAAGTTGGAAGAAGTGTTTATTAGAACCTTTTTGACAGAAGCTCTTCATTCAATTGTTATTGTAGCATTTGGCCTCGAAAGTTTGACATTCCTGAATTATATTATTTAGTCTTTTTCGATGTTAGGTTTAACTGATAATAATTGAGTTTTTTGAAACTAAGTAAATATTGAGTAAAACGATTAAAATATATATAAATTATTAATTATCAATCAGAATGATTAAGGAAAAATATTCTTAGGATCTCATTAAGGCGACTTTGTAAAACATAAAACTATGTAAGTATACAATTTTATTAGCAAACAATACTTATTTTATTTTTCAATTTTTTTTTTTTGGATTTTCTTTTCCAGGAAGTTGATTATATTAATTTTTAAAATTGTTGAGGTAAAGAAAACTTTGTTATAATATATACTATTCTATATTTTGTACCTAAAATTATAATAAATAATTTATTCTTATCAACAATTTTTATCTATATGTTATATGTATACATTTAAAATTCTTGTGATCAATATTTACCTTATATTTGTCAATTTTATCAATTTCCATTATGAAATTTTGTCATTATAGTCTAAAAAATTTTTACAACCACATTATTTAAATTAATGTCCTTCACTAATGGTGCATTCATTTATCTCTGGAGCACAAACCAATGCTCAATAATAGACATTACCTCTTTGGACATACCTATGCCTAATATGGTGTTTTTTTGCCTCCTTATTTATATGTTTAATTTTAATCCATTTTGAAGTTAAAAATCATGATTTTTTTACAATTGGACAATGTAATTTTTACAATAATTTATTTTAATTTCATTTTATATACATTTTTGTGATTTTTTTTTTTTTAAGTTGGCCATTTTGAAACTTTTTTCCTTAATTCTTTTGTCCAGTCATCTTTATGCTTTGGTATAAATATTACTGTGGAAGTATTGGTTGACAATTTTTCTTCTTAGGGATTTATATCCTAATTATTACACTTGAAATTCATACATAAAAGTCAAATGGAGTTCTATCAATGGGTAGATTCTCCACATGTCTGTATCATGACATTGTATATGACATTAAATTTACTTATTGTATATATTTTAAATAAATAAAAAAAAAATATTTGCAAACAATGCTATTTTATACACACACACGTATACATATTTTAGTGATGTTTTGGCTTTTTTTTTTTTTTTTTTTTTTTTTTATTTTTTTATTTTTTGTGCCATTTTTTATAACTTTATCCATTTTTAAACTTGTTTTCCTTTCTTCTTCACCCCAGTCATATTACTAAAATTCTTTGGTACTATAAATACAACTCTTATTTATTTATTATGGAAGTATTAGTTGACATTTTTTCTTAAAAATGGATTCCACTAAAAAAAGATATAATAATAATAAAGTTAAATATAAGAAGATGGTCATGGTTGCGGTCAAAAAAGAACAAATAGTTTTGAACTATATAATGTCCGACATTTCGCCCCACTTTGGAGGGCTTCATCAGGGCTGTTCAAAGCGATAGGTTAAACCACCTTGCTTAGGGCTTTATTTTGAAAAGATTGTAATTTTTTCTTTTTTATAATGGATGCCACTCCTCAGACTTCAGAGCCTTACATCAACAGTGGCCTGAGAATTGTTTTAAAAGTAAGAACAGTTGTTCCTGGTTTTAATTTGGATTTTCTATTTAGGATATGATATAGATTGCTAACCTTGCGTAGGTCTGATTTAGTTCGATGTTGATATGAAATTGATTGGTGGTTCCAGGTAATGGTAGAGATAGACATGCAGAGGATGTTAAGATGTATGTTGCTCATACTGGCTTCTAGAATATGGGTCAGAAAGGAAATTTTATGGTTGAAATTTCATGGTTTTTTCAATATAATGGATAAAATTTTGTAATTTGATAGAAAAGAAGATAATTTGGGTTTTAAGATGTTCGGATATAGTAATGTGGTTAAGTATATAGGTTTTTACTTATTTGTGTTCTTCACTTACCACATCCCCCCAGTCATCTTTTCTTCATATATTTTATCCATAGTCAACTATCTACTCTTCATTATGTTTTTAATGTACAAATTTTAAGATAAAAAAAAAGAACTGTCTACTAATACTTCCATAGCGTTGTTATATTTATAATTAAATTAAATTAATACAAAAATTGTATTATATGGTTTTATTTTTTACAATGTTGGTAAATATTTCAATGAGGTTCTCAGAATGTTTTTCTTCAATCATTTTAATTGATAATTAATAACTTAATAATGAATCCTATTAAAAAAAGATTCGAAAATAATAAAGTTGTTCATAATAACATATATATTAATTCATTGACGATAATTATATATGAAAACTGTTTAAATTCTCCAACATATATTACATTCTCTATACTTTCTATTTTCAGCTTGGTCAATGATGTGATTCACAGACAACCGTGAGTTTTTATTTACAAAATGTTATGGTTTTGCTTCATTGTTTTGCTTTTGCTTTAGATTTCATTCTAGCTCTTTTCCTTAGTAGTATTTTGTCGTGTTGTTACTTTCAGTAGTGTATATAAATTTTTGATTGTATATTCTTAATTTACTATTTTTTCTTTGTAAATATTGATATGTATATATATATATATATATGTATATATATTCTGACTAAGACCTTTTGTATATATTTTTCTTTTTTACAAAATGTATTAACCCATGAATCTATATTAATTTTATAATAAGGTTTGATATTTATCTAAATTTGTTTTGTTTGTTTTACTACTTTTTATCCACTAAGTGTTTTGTTTCTGCACAGTAGTTTTGAGTTGAATGTTGTTTTTGTGTGTTTTTTTATACTAAGAAGTTATATATGTTATAAATAAGATTCAATATAATGGTATGTTTTTACTTCTGATATTATAAATTTTCTATATGCTTGCAGATAGAACAAATAACAGAAATTTGTTTAAGAAACTTGATTTTATAAACTATCTTTCCAGAATATGAGGGTCACTCGGCATTTAAAAAGTATATTAAACATTGATAACCCTTCTTTCTCTTTTGGATAATTTGGGGTCTGGCCTCGATTTTTAACCCTTTGCACTCAGTTGTCCCCTATGAGGGGACAAGATAAGTCTTGCATATCACTCGGTTGTTCACTCTTAGAGGAAATTACAGTTTAATTGTGATTACTGAGAATGAATTTATTCATTGTAAATTTTGAGAAGTCCATGTTTTCCTGTTGTTTTATATTTAAATGCCATAAAAAACTAGATCAAAATATGATGAAAAGATCAAGATGCATGATAAATAAATCAACTAGTTTAATGCCTGTTTTCAGTGCATTCACGACAGACTATACATTTCTCTAATCTGTTGAGCAACACTTAGAATCAGTGGAACAAAGGTACATGAGTATGGTTTAGCGATATAGGGAAACTTGATAAGATTATAAAGAAATCTGAAAACTAAGAAAAGAAATTGATAAGAACTTAAATCGTATTGAAGCGTCAAATAGAAAAGATCTCTGCAGTAATAAGACAGTGTTGTGATTTCATAATTTAACATTAGTAATTTCCAAACCATTTCTTCATCCTTTCATTCATTTTATAATCTTTTTTTTTTTTTTATATAAATGGCAAAAAACAATCAAACACCACTGAGTCTCGTGATTTGAACAGTAGTGAAGACGAGTTTCAGATGGAATTTATACAGACAGATTTAACAAAATAAATATTGAAGCAGAAGATGATTTTTTTTTTAATGTGGCATGAAAGCACTGCGGCACAATAAGACCTATTGTGCGCTAATTAAAAACACGCCAATGTTTCAATCAGCATTGCAGCACAGCGGTGAGCTCATTAGAGCTTAAGTTTAGTAGATTCCAAGAATCTTAATAAGCTTGAGGTGTTGATCAGCTCGCACTGCTAATCCACCACGCGATCCGCCTCGAACAGTGCAAACCTCACCCCTACAAATTGCCGTCTCATCCTCAGCATTGCAGAATCTACTCAGGGATGGCTCTGTTAGCTTGAGATTAAACATGTGTTTATTTAATCTACAGTGACCTGCATAGATCCCTGTATTATCCTAAGAGAGGTCCTGTCCAGCCTAAGCAGTTCATCGCTTTGTTCATCAAGGAACAGCTTAGCCTGTCTTAGTCTTTTATTGAGCCAGTGATGCTTGGCTTTTAATCCATAGGCCGCCTTTATAGTGATTTTGGCAAAGCTTAGGCTAATGCCTCCACACAGAGGCTCCGGTGTGAAAGGAGTGGTTTCAGAGCCATTCCTAGCAAGTCTGTGAGGATCTTTGTTGCCAGTGTTATGGCAGTGACCTGTCACCCATTTGTGCTGATAGTAATGATGTTATCCAACCATAAGAATTGGTTCATAATTTACCATACTGTAAAAAATTATAAGAAATAATTTTTTTTTTTGTAAATTTGTGTTCTTCATTGTCTACAAATACAAATAAACCAATTTTCATTACAATGTCTTACTCGGTTCTAAAGTTGTAATATATAATATCACAATACCAGGATGTACATTTTCGCAAAAAAGTGGTGTTGAGTGCAAAGGTTTAAAAAAGTTGTATATTTATGTTTTATTAAAGTAGTGTTTGTTTGACTTCCTTTTTTCCTTCATTATATCCATATATAATAAATTTATATAACTTTGTATGATGTTAAATCAACTATCAACCTAAAATCAAATGTTTTCCGCTCATTCAGCTACCCTCTAAATTATGAAATCAATGAATTAATGAAAGTATATTTGTGCTAGTTCGTGTGTGAAATAAAAAGGGATCAAATTTCCTACCGATCTCAAAAAAATGTGGATGAATATTATCGTGTGACCCTTTTCAACTCAAACTTAAAAATTTCTCAACAAACCTGTAACCATTATCTAGTTTGTTTTTAAATATTTGTCACTAAATATTTGTCCATCCTCCACAGCTCTTTGAAGACCAGTCTCAATTAAGGTCCTCCAATGATTATTATTTAGATATAATTAAATATCTAGTTTGAGACAGGTTATAAATTGTTCATCAGTTATAATAAAAAAATATAAATATAGTCTCACACTTTTTATTATCTTGTAACTCCTACGTTTTGGAAATGTAAGAGTTGCAAGCAAATAAAAAAATGTGGAAAATATTTTTTTTTATTATTAATTATTATTTAGTTCTTGTATGGGTTTGCCTTGCTCCTGTTTGTCAGTCAAGCTTAGTATAAAATTTAGATGTTTTGACTTTCTATTCTCTTTTTGATCCTGATAACATGTTCCTTCCTAACCCTGATAACATGTTCCTTTCTAACTTTTCATCTCTCAGATTCTGCATGTTTTCTATTTTACTTTTGAGAGTACTTTTTGTTGTTATTTCTTTTTTTTAACTGGGTTTTGTTATTATAATTTGACTTATGACCTAAAAAATAATTTCTATAGTCATATCTTTATAAAATAAATTTCAATGGGACGACTAACCATTTGCAACTATGCTTGTTTCTTTTTGAAAATTATTTGAACAATTGGAAAATTTTTAATGATGAGAAGATAATTAATATATATGGGATAATATATATGAAGAGAAGATGGTTGGTGGTGGTGTCAGAAAATGATGACGCAAATTTATTGTTAACCAATGTTTCGCCCCACTTTGCAGGGCTTCGTCCAGGCTGATAAGAATGAAGTTCTGTTCAGTTGGTAACAGAACTTCATTCTTATCAGCCCGGGCATTCGTATTATTACCTTTTAAATTATTACAATTTTATTGATTTACAAAGTATCTCAGCTTAAGCGAGAATATGTATTTTTATAATTTTGGGGAACTTTTTTTTTATTTACCATCAAAAATTACTTAAATTATTTACATAAGTTAAAAATATTTACTATCTTTAAAAAATAAAACAGTTGTTAACATAATCTTTCTTCAAGATTATGAATAAATAGGTTTTTTTATTCCATTGGAAACTCTTTATAAATGAACCTTCCTTACGTTATCATCACTTCATCCCTGAACCTTTTTAAGTAAGTAGTAAATACTATTTGCTTCCTTCCTAAATACTGAACTTAGTTGTTTTTCAAAAGCTAAAAACTTCTATTTGTTTCAGACTTGACAATCTCTGCTTGAATCATCCTTACGGACCTCCTTGGCTTATATCCTCTTGTCTTCATACCTTTTTCTTTCCTTTAAAATCTTACAGAATTATGCACTTATTACAAAGTTCTTTATATTTTGTAAACCCTACCACTTTGTTGATAACATATAGGATTCTGAAATATCAATTTTTTTTAACCTTTGGTTGTTAAGAATGATATACTTTAAACTGATTGATTGAGTCCATTTTTACACTTCAAAGTTAAAGTTCTGTTATAATTACTTATTACTAATTCATAACTGAATTAATAATTAATATAATATCTGTTTTATGTGTTTTATCGGATTAAATTAATTCAACTTCACAAACTGACATTTCATGTGATATAGTATATGGTGTGATAAAAGTATCCTTGGATAGTAACTTGGACTGATTCAATATTATGATAGTTATCTCTGTTGTTGATAAATATTTTCCTTATAAAATGTTTTGTTATTATATTTCTGATATATTTTTTCTTCTATTTCAGACCTTCGCTGCTGACTGTTCACCATATCATCCAAACATTGTTGCACATCATTCAGATATTTGTCAGTTACCTCCTTATGTTGATATTTATGACGTACAATGTTTGGCTCTGTTTGGCAGTCGTCCTCGGCTCCGCTACCGGATATTTTCTTTTTGGTTGGAGGAAATCGCTTTTCGTCGACGTAACTGAACACTGTCACTGACCTGTGCAGAAGGCCCTCAGTTTGAGAGACTTAAAGTATTAACTGTGAAAAACCATATCTTTATCGTTCCTTGTTGAAGAGAATAAACATATTAGTGCTCCCTTATTGGTTATTGCCATGGGAGTTGCTTGCTGTAGAGAATGGTAAACCACGAAAGAAATGGAAGCAATTGTTCTTATGTCTTTTTAATTGAAATTTTAAACTTCCGAAATCTGTATAATGTGTAAAAGCATAAAAGACCAGATAGTTTATTATGTAAGTTATTTTTTTATAATTGTTTTTAAATTGCTAAATTAGCTAAAGGCGCTGATATTGCCACAAAGCATCACTGTTCTTCCTCATCAATTTTAGAAAATCAGTTTCAGAATAATTTTTTTAAAAACTGTAAATGTGATAAAACATTTTATTTTTAGTTTAAACGTTAACAGTTGTTATTTTATATGTATCAATAATTTTATTTAAAAGAAGTTGGAGATCTATTGCATATGTGAAATATTTATCAGATATATATATACTGAATTTGTATAAGTAATGCCTGACTTTATCTTGCCATTTGGGTTTTATTTAATTAATTTTATTATTAGGAAAGACTGAAGAAATTAACTTCTTGAATGTATTTGAACAGATCTATGTAAATTTGAATAAAGTCATCTAGTGGGATGGTTATTACCTAAAATATATACTGGTAAAAGTAATCATTAACGGAGGAACCTTAGTTCTTCTAATTCTTGTTTATAATGTAAACTTATCTGTATATTTTGATATATAAACATATATATGGTATACATTTATTTATAAAAAAACGTAAAAAAAAAAACAAATAAAATATGTATCCTTTGTTTTGTTTATATTTATGGAATATTTGTTTCATATATTCATCATAGTAGATTAAAAATGCTTTTAAGGTATGAATTTTCAGCATAAGATAAAATAATATTGTTTAAAAATAATGTATATATGACAGGACATTACTATGTTCGAAATTCCAAAATGCTTTTTATTATCTGTTATAATAATTTAAATTAGATTTATTTTTTATAAATATATTTACATGTGTATTATTTCTTGAACCCGATCTAATCTTGTTATGTGCATGTGTTATTTGAAAATAGAGTATTTATCTGAAGTTAATAAATTTAAAAGCTCTTGGAGATGTTGACTTGTTGAAATTTGGATGATTTTGGAAATATGGTTAGAAATAAATATACAGATTACGTGATGATCACCAGGATTCCATCAAGATAAACTCATGTTTTTTGATAATCTGCAGGCTCTCGAACTTATTGAAGAAACCATTCTTTGGTAACTTATGAGTGCATACAAGTGGGCATTCATAAGGCCAAAGAGATCCACAATCTATTTTTTATTATTTTATAATGAGCCACCCAAATCTTACTTTTTTATTTAATGTAGTTGCATGTTTTACCATTCACATACAAGAGCATACTAACACATACATGTAAATGTGATGATGATATCATATTTGGGAAACCTCTACTACTAATAATAATAATGAGGTACTTCCGTTATTGAGAATTTTTAAATTTTTGGGATTGAGATTTGACCCTTCAATTTTTTTTAACGTTCATCTTGATAATTGGGACTTCGTGGCTGATTAGAGTGTATAAGTATGACTACTTCAGTTCAGGACAGGTTGAAACACGTTTGTTTACAAACATTTGAATTTCTTCTACAAATGTTTTGTTTTTCAGTACTGTCTAAGGTCTTGTACAATAAATAAACAAGTGCAAAAAATGTCGAAACTGAAGTGCGAATTCATTAAAAATGCTGACTTGAAGCTAGCACTAAAATACAAACCAATATAACTTATTTTTTAAGCCATAAGTTTTGTATTGTTTTCAAAAATAAAATAGTGTACATATAAAAACATAAGATACAACTTTTTATTAGCAATTTTATCTCTCTAAATGAAAAACAATACATTTAGCCTCTCCTAGCGGAAGTCTCTATAAATAAGTATGTTATTGGAAAACTAGATAAATAAAAATCCTCTCTAAGTGATAAAAAATACTGGGTCCTTTGAGATTCCAGTAATAGAGATCAAACTATAAGAAATTCAATGATGAGAAAGAAAATCATTTCAAAATTTTAGGAATAAAATTCAAATATAATACTAATGTGAAGCTCTATGATCCATGAATGATCATGGGTTCAGTACTTTGTAAGGAACCACTGTTTTTAGAACAATGGTTGTGCAAGGATGTGATTTGGTCAGAATCACGCTTGACCGCCAGATTTTTCCTCAATCAAGGCTACCCATTTTATGAGGATGGGTGGACCCCAGAGGGCTTCCGAACCCAAGGACTATAGTGAAACAGAAAATTATCATCTGCCACAGCCAAACTCCGGGTCCTTGGAGTTTGTAACACTGTGCTTTACCTCAGTACCACCGCGCTTCCCAAGATTCAAGTATAATAAAAATTAAAAGAAAAAAAATGTACATTTTTATTAAAAAATCACAAATAATACAAGTTTATTTATTAATAAGAAGTATAATATTATCTAGCAACAATCTTCGATCAAGTTTTTTAAGTTAATTAATTAGTCTTTCAGCAGAAATTCTGTAAGATGTTCATTTGTCAACTATGAAACAAGTTCCGAATTCGGAAGACTTCATTATGGAGTATGAAGATTCACAGAAGTATGTTGTAAAAATTGAAAGGATGAGTTTGGATATTTTGATTCTGGAATACTTGAAAGTAGTTTTCAATATTCAATCTTAAAAGAAGCTTTGTACAGAATTTCTAACTCCTGATCCTCGTTCATTTCGAATAACTGAGATACCTCTTCCGTTTTTTCAATAAATATTACAGCAAGAAATTTATCTTCAATATTTTTACAAATATATGGGTTCTTAAAATCTATTATATGTTCACAAAAAAAAATATATGAAATAAATATTGGAAGAAGAAAGTTGACCATATGATGTAGATTGTAGGAAGATAGTCCGGGTGGCGTTCAATAAAGGTATCAAAATAGTAGAAGAAAACTATTTATTGTTAACCAATGTTTTGCCCCACTTTGCAGGGCTTCATCGGTGCGAAATGAAACAACAAGATACAAAAATTTTAGAACAGAACATTAAAATAAAACATTTCAAAAAATTTTGCTTATAATAAAGTATATAAAAAAAATTCAGCGAAGAGCTGCACATGGCTCTCAGAGCAAGATACCTGTTTATTGAGTTTCTTATTCTTTACCAATAGTCTTCACCTAATGAGTGAATTTTTGACCTCATAAATAATATTTATTATCTAAAAAAATAATAAATAATCTTTAATTGTGCAATTATTGATATAATAAAAAGCTTAGTACATACAAGGAGTCTTATTTTTGTCATGATCACTTTACGCCCATTAAGTTCTCTTGCTTCAAATGTTAATATAACTCATACTAGAAAATCTAATTTTTAGGTTGAATGAGTTTTAAAGATTGTTATTTTATTCTGGAAGATTACTGATTGTGTGTAATAAATCAATAAAAATCAATAAATGGAATATGGTCTGGGTGCGGTCAAATTAAACTCAAATTATATTATGTACTATTTTTATTCGAGCCAACGTTTCGCCCCACATTGCTGGGGTTCATCAGGGCTAAAAAAGATACAAACACTTAACATATGTAAAAGAAGTAAATGGAAAATTACAAGGGCATACAATGAAACATAAAATTAAATAAGAAAAATTAAAGGTTATTAACAATAAATGAAAACGGAAATAGTAACAGATAAAGAGAAGAAATTTAAAGAAAGTGCAAATTAAGAGATGAAAAGGGATAAATCAAGAAAAAAAAAAAGAAGGAAGAAAATGAACGAGACAGAATTCATGCCTGTTTTGACGGAAGTAAAAGTTAGAGTGAACCATTTGTATTGTGTAATGTGTTACGAGCTTATTCTATAATATATATTCGTATATTATAGAATAATATATATATAACATATTATAATATAATATATTAATATATTCTTCCTGCAATCGGACAATTCTTCAATTGTTACAATGACTGAAGAAATTCTTGTACCTTATGATAGTAAGATAACAGTTAGTAAATAATAAAAAAACTATTAGTTAAAAACAAAAAAATTAATTAAATTTGGAAATGGATTTGGTTTTCTTGTGTTGGAACTGAATAGCTAAGTTGATTATTCCAAACTACATCATTCTACTGCCATTTGAAATATGAATATGAGTTCATAATTAAGCGATAAGGAAATATAGAAAATGTTTGTGTTATTTTTATTTATTCTTTAAATTTATCGAGCAAAAAAAAACAGTCCAGAAAAATTCATTGATTTTTCTCATTTTGGAGCAAAGTTGATTTAATGTGTAATATATTTCTCTTTTTATAATTCCAAATATTTATACATATTTTAACTTAAAAATGATAAAAGATTTTTTTAAATATATAGCTATGTTATTCAGACTACAAAAAAGGTTTTGATGGACTAATTAATTATATTAACTAATTAAAATACAATTAGAATACTACCATTTTCTAAAAAATATAAACATATGGTAGGTTTTTCATAGAAAAGTAGTTTTCCACATTAGGCAAAGTTCAAAATATGCTCTTCTGAAAATTGTTAAATTCTTTCTTTACAGAACACTGATGCATGGACGAACCCAGCAAGTAAAAAATTGTATTTAATAATTTTTTTTTCCAAGCAAATGATTGTAATAACTAATAAAGCACTGCTATAATTATATACGCTCGAGAGATCTACAGTTCAATGAAGATTTGGTGACCAAACTAAATGAAAATCTGGATAAGCTCGTCACTTGATGCTTGCTTAAGCCCGAGCAGAAGGCTAACATTGTCAACCAGTATGTGCTCCCAGGTTTACCCCTCCAAACTGCTCCCCTCACAAAGCTACATCCTGATTCATGATGATTCCCAGGAATGCCAAAGCCATTATTTTTGGGCTCCCTGTGAACACATCCACGGCGATGTTGTACGCTCTGAGGAGGTACTGAGATTTACGCTTGCTCTGCTGCCAATGGGAGGCTCGTTTACAACAATATTCCATTTCTCAGCGGCTATCCAATGTACCTGATGTTATGTTCCAGTTCACTTTCAATTATTCAGCTGAAATCGCTGAATGTGCCGATAGATTAGGCATTGATCAGGAACATCGAAGTGTGAAACCTCTATCACAGTAGCTACGTCAAAATGAGTTCGAGAAATGGGCCAAATTCAGGTGGCGTTGGAGTACACCATTTCAAAGAGACCCCGGGAGCGAATAAATTTATATATGATAAACAATTACTAACGGGTTCTGAATGGTCCAATGCCAAGAAGTTGAGTATAAATCATGTACCCCTATGTGGAGTCTCAGGTGTGTGCCAGCAGACAGGATAAAGAATTTAGGTCCCTCTGTTGCAAATGCAACAGAAAGGCTGAAACACCAGGAGATGTGCTGGGGAAATGCCCCAACTCCCTCCTCATAACACAGAGTAAAGCACAAGTTAATGAAGTTCCTAAAAGAAAGAGATTTTGCCTGCTTCGACGAGGTCTACTGTGTGGATACTTATGAATCCACAAGATATGCAAATATTGTTGCTTCCTCTAAGAAGGGGAAGTCAGCAATCAATCTAGATCCCACTATAAGATATGAAAATAATGACCTTGACCAGGCAAATAAAGTGTAAAGGGAAAAGAAGGAAATTTGCGATAAAAACATCCCTTTCCTTAAGGAAAAGTTCCAAGAGGGCTTCGGAGAAAGAGACTTCTACGTGAGAGGCTTCTGGTTCAGATCCCATGGAACGATACCCAGCACAATTAGGAGCTTCATGGAGGAATTTGGGGTCGATATCCAGGATGTGGCAAAGATGACAGAAAATATCATACTTGACTCCTAGGGAATCATACACCATCACATGCATTGAAATTGTTGAGTAATAGAATCATCCAGAGGAAAGATCACATGCATACATTACATATTTTACTTGTTACTTTATTATTTTTCTGTATATTTTTATTACTTTGGTATATATTTTTATTTTTACATATATTTGTTACTTTAGTATATCTATTTATTATTATTTTTTTTATGTATATATATCACTCGTATGTTTGTATATTTATATACTACCTTTATCAACTATATGATATATTATATATATTACGAGTTTATATTCTTATTTATTTAAAATGAATATTAGTTGTATTTTGTATTTTGGGTGTATTTTATTTATGGTAAAGAGGAGAAAAAACAAAAAAAAAAAAAAGAGGAAATATTGATAAATTAATTTTTCTAAAGGGTAATTTTCTAGGAAATAAGAAAATATATATGAATATCAATTGATTTATTTGTAAAATGATAAAATTTACTTTCATAGCAAAATTATTTAAAAAATAAATTACATCATCAATTGCTAATTTATTTTAAATGAATTTATAAAAAATAAAATCACTGCTTTTTTTATCAATGAAAAGGAAGATATGAATTATTTCTAATAATATGAAAATGGTTTGCCATACTCTGCTCTATGGCTCTGACTGCCTTCCAAATATTAGTATTACAGAATTCTAATATTCCACATTACCAGTACTAAAACAAACCAATCATACAGAATTAGGATACCATTTTATCAGATTACAATATTTCTATCACATTTTTGATATTAATTACTAATACTAAACTTAATAAAATTGAAACTATAATTTTCAGAAAGAAATGCTATAGTTTATAACATTTATAGAAATGTTAACTAAGAAATATATCTTCAGCAATACAATTTATTATGTACATTAGAAGATGATATATGTGCTGTACATTATGAATCAATGTTCTCCCTTTAAAAAAAAATACAATTTTCTCAAGCCTGTTTTTTTTTTTTTTTTTATCCCATGTGTTATCATTTTAATTTTAATACAATGAAATGTAGATATGTGTACATTTCATGTTTAGGTTATGGTTATTTTTAATTATTAATTTTTATGTTGCTATTTGTACAGCAAGGAAAAACAAAACCATATGCACTGGTGTTAATGCAGACGCTCCGATGAAAGAGATGATGAAAGAAACTGTCACTGTTAAAGTAAGATATATCTAATGTAATTTTTAAATTGATTTGGAATTGTTGTTTTTTCACATTGTTTATCATCTTATATTAACTTCTGTAATATAGATTATTGGATAAATAAATTACTTATTGTTTAATAATTTTTATGAGTTAGTGAATACATTTTTTATAGCATTGTTTGATCAAAGGTTATGATTATTGATAAGTTGAAGAGTAAATACAAATAATAATTAATCTAATCAACAAATTGGTATTTTCATTACTGTTCAGGCAGTAAATCTTCAGTTCCAATTATTTTCTGATTTTTTTAATGTTGTAATGTGGTAACTTATTTTTTACTGTCCATTTGTTTTTGTCTAATCCATACAAGGTCCCAGTTATGAAACATGAACCCTAAATCATTCTTATTAGAAAACAAAGTTCTTTATACTTTTAATGCGGTATGCCACTTTATCTTGTGCAAAATTTACTAATGTTCTACATATTAGGGCAAATGATTTATTTGCCTGTGAGGTTATTTCTCTACTTATTTGTCATTTATCCCTTCAGGAGTTTGTTTGAATTTGAATGACTGAACTTTACTCATCCTCCATATATTAGCCTAAAACCTGCCTTTCAGAAGTTCTTTGTAGTACCTTTGTGATTTTTTAACCCTGCAGATTATACAAAAGTTAATGCTGTAACCACTGTTTCAACTAGAGTTACTTCAAGGCCTAAGGGTTTTAACTGGTTGGTTTGAATTGTAAATTCAATACAGAATATAACAATATCCCAATCTATGTGGATGCTCTGATAGATATCCTGCTCCTTTTTTATTTTTTAGCAAATATACAAATATTTAAAATACAACTCAAATAATTACCTCCATATTATCTGTGTTGATGATGAAATCTTTGTCCTTGCTTTATCCAGAAGATAAAAAATAGATATGAACAAGTCAGAAATTCGTTTCTAGAAACTTGTAATTTTGATTAAAAAAAAAGGAATATATCCTGCACATCCTTGATTGTAAACTTAGTATATTAAGTTGTCAAAAGATAGTCAACAAGCTAACATTCTCAAATAAATATTCCCAATTCATTGGGTCTCAACTTAGATCCATCCAAAAATAAGTTACAAATCCTTCTTAGTATTTAATCTTGTGATATAAAAGGAGTTAATCAAAGATACCTTCAATATCGATCCAGATGTCTGTTATTACTGCCAAATATCCTAGAGAATTAATATTTCTGGAAACCAATTGGCTTTACAGTAAATGTCTGCTGATTTATTGAGATTTTGGTTGATTGAAAACCATATGATCTCTTTTCCAACATGTGATATTTAATATACTAGTAAATAACTTTTGTTATAAAAAATTACATGGAGTATATAGGTTAATAAGCATGCCTTAGTGTTTTTTAACATGTTCGCATAAAACTAACTTTAACAGGACTTTCCCAAAGTGGAACAAATTTAAGGGTTTCGGTCTGATAGCAGGCAAATCAGTTTGCCTTTATTTTTTCCTCACCCTCTGACTTTATTTACTGTCAAATATAATACAATATGTAAAAATATGCATAATTATACAATTTTCTTTCCTTTCCCTGGTAACATTGTAAGGTGGGTTCAGTGTCGCTATTCCATCTTCATATTGTAGTGTGAGGAGGGACCACTCTGCTGATAGAGAAGGAGACTCTCGTGTTTCATGATTAACTCAGTAAATGGGAATGTACCTTGCAACATCTCAGGTGTGGGGGGGGAGAGAGAGGTGTGCTTCTGGATGAACAGACTGCTGTCTTTTTAGTAAGATCCTGTACTAGTGTCACAAGAGCAGTGTACTAGGGAGATGATAATGATTGCCTGGTAAATATGGAACTTCATGGTTAGTGATAGCAACAGCGAGAGAAGTCCTACAAATTAAATGTTAACATGATAGAGTTCATCTTCGCTGGATTTCCCATAAAGTCTACGATGGTAGGTGATATGTTCTAGACAATGGGTAAAGCTGGAAGCGTAGATGCCGATGTTATTAGTATAGGCAGTTACCACTGCCTCAGAAAGCTTGATGGGGACTAATGCAACCAGTTGCATCTTTTCATCATGGGTTCATTGCTCCACGGTCCTTAAGGGTCCAGCTTCTCTTATCAGTAAACTAAGACTCCCACCAACGTATACCAAGAGAAATCTTCCGACAAGATAGGTTCTGATCAGTCGGTATAGAGAGGCAGGAGACTTGTTCTACTCCAGTCGGCAGAGCAAGAGGGGTGGGCGTGGTACATACTAGAAGGCTTTACTCTGTTTCGGTTCGTTTGCTTTATGGTGTATGCTTGGAGCTTGGCTAGAGCAGTGAATCGCAAACTGGGAGCCGCAAGCCAATGCCTCTGTCTGAAAATATTACAAAAAAAGAAAAGAAAAAATAATTAAAATAGCAAATATACACTGTGTTTTTGCTAGTTGTATTTACTTTGCTCTGCCCCCCTTTTCCTACATATTCAACCTCTCTAAGAATAATGGTGCCACAAAATTGATTTAGGTCAAAAAGGGTGCTGCGAACTTTTTATAGCCCAACAAGGATTCCGAGCGAAAAAAGTTTAGGAACCTTTGCGCTAGACAATGGGTTCGCAGGCATTCATTGCCATTCTGTCTATTTTGTTGATATGATGTCCTCCTTTATGCAGTGCTTGATCAGTTTGCTAGACCACGGGAACTAACCTCTGATCTTCCACATTAGTCCAAAAAACTAAGGTTCCTAATTGACAATCGATGGGATATCTTATAACCTCGAGAAATGTGAAGGGGCAGGTCGCATAACTGTGAGTAAGTCTTTGGATTTGGTTTGGAAATCGTGTACATTAATGTCTTGTTTTTGACGATTTGTTTGTATGGTTGAGGACCTTTTCTCCACCCTTCACGTTGTATTGGGTAATAGCGAATAATGTATTGCTGTTTCGTTTTCTTCAAACAAGTTTCTTGCCAGAAATTAAAAATGTGAGAATCCTCTTGCTAAAGGCTACTTTCTTAAAGATTATATGGTTTGACAGGTGATGTAATAAAGTATGTGAGGTGTAGTCAGATTAATCTTAGTTCAAAATCCTGATTGCGTTATATTTAAGAATTATACTTTCCTCCTATTTTGAGGTAATAAGCGAAAAAAAAAGTTATTTACTATATTATCGGTGCAAAACCAATTGTTGTATCTGTAAATTTTACTGCATTGGTTTTGTTGCATTGTTAATGTTTTCAGAGAGATCACTTTGTCATTACACCGAAGGTATACACGTAATACATTATTATCGTTGTAGAAGAGTAAGTATGACTAAAGAGTTCAATTTTCGTTGAAACCCGATTCATTTTACGTTTACATATATTAATAGTTGTTTTTAGATATCTATTTTATTATTAATTAAATATTATGTATTTATATAAATGCAGTCGCTAGGGCGTCTTGCTGTAACGCCATTGCGTGATCATTAGGTTTAGCATGCCCAGTGGCCTAACAGTTGGGGGTCTGATGCAGATGTTGGGCACTTCAATTAAAAAAAAAAATTATATTTGTTTGTTTTATTTTTTCATAAAGTGTGTAGTTATCGGGCCATATATACCTGCCTCTCTCCCCCCGCATAGTTAAGCCACTGGTTCTAAAAGTAATATAATTTTAAGTGTATTTCCTATTATTTATTTCAATGATAGATTTTTATAAATTGAAACCGATATTGAGAATAGACTGGTTGTATGTAGGACAAAACGGAAGACTATTTCCAGTGTCATCATTTGGGCCTGGAGCTTCAGGGAGATCGCGCAATGGCGTTACAAGTACCGCGCCCCCGCAACTGCGCGCAGCTTACAGATTAAAGGAGGAAGATAAGGATATGTAAGTACTACTAATGTTATTTTTTTTCTATTCCTAGTTAAAATTTACCGCTTACTTGACTCTTTATGATATACGTTATTTTACTCACATTAAATGGACTGTTCTGAGATTTTTCAGAAATGTAAAAGTACTCCAATCAAGCTAAAATATTGGATACACTCTCTTCACACTTACAATTCAATTCACATCCAAACAATGAGTACATTATATGAATACTTCCAATCCATTTATAACAGCAAATTTTGATTTATCCTTAGCTATATATTTATCGTTTATACTTGCCCACGCTCAGCGGAAAAGGGAGTGAGTTAAAGGAAAAAAAATAATAATAATGACAAAGGAGAAAAAAACAAAAACAATAAACAATAAATTGCTCCTTACGCCACGTTATTTTTTCCCCTGGAAATAACAAAAACCCCGAAACATTATGCCCACAATGTAACTAAAATATACCCCTATAAAACAATTGTTGAGTTATGACCACTGGCGAATAGCTTTACATGTAGATAACAGAAAACCTAGGGGTGTTACCTACCCAACTGTTGAATTATCGTAATATTCCGTGAACAACAACAGAAAAAAACACAAGTAAATTAACAAGTTGAAAGCAGAGAAGGAACAGCAGAACTATAAGTACAAAAGTTTAATAATAAAAAGAAATATATGTACACAGAATTAAAAAGGGGGAAAAATAAAAGAATTCTTATCAATTAATAAAACAATTAAAACTTATAGTTTGACTTAACCTTAACTTAAATTATTAATTAATTAATTATTTATTTAATTATTAAATTATTATCCGAAAGAGTATAAAAGTGAATACAACATAAAAAAAAAATAAAAGAAAATAAAATTTAGTTCAAACTCCACGTATTCTTTGGGTGTACTCCTGGCAGAACATAAGGTTGTCCGATATTTCCTTTCCGTCTCACCTTCCCCAGAAGTTTTAGGATGACACCTGCCACAACTCTCTTATCCAGGACGTGCTGAAGATTCACTGCTACGCACTCCACTATATCTTCTAGTGTTAATGACCGTCCATTGAAGGAGAACACCATAATTTTGAAAAAACAAAACAAAACACATACGATAACATTTCTTATATGGTACTATTTCGGTTCAAACAGTAAAGACAGAGGACCTTTAAACTATTACCACTTCACATTGAACAATCGTAACGTGTTCCAAAATCAAACTGTCTCCTTCACAAAACCAAAACCCACTCGTCTAGACATATCGCTCGTGTTTTATTTTCACCATGACAACCATAACACCTCTTGTCTACGCAGATCTAGCCAGTGTTTTGATTTCACCATGACAACCGTAACATCCCTTGTCTACGCAGATATCACGTGTTTCTATTTCACCATGGCAACCGTAACACCTCTTGTATACACAGATCTAGCCAGTGTTTTGATTTCACCATGACAACCGTAACATCCCTTGTCTACGCAGATATCACGTGTTTCTATTTCACCATGGCAACCGTAACACATTATAAAAGGTTGATTTAGATGACTATAATAATGTCTATCTGGACGTACTGAATTGAGCTTTAGGGCTCCACTAAACCTTTAAATTCCTCTCGTATTCAATCCTTACAATTCAAAATCCTTAATCCTCCTTGTTCGCAAATAAAATCATCCATAAAGACATTAATGTTCCATATGTAACCGGTCTAGCACGGACCAGGTTTCAATCCTTCCATTAAAATCTCCCTAACGACCCAAACCCACTAGTTTCTAACCTTGCCTCCTCTTACGTTCCTGACAATTCTCCGGAGCGCCTAAAAAGAAGATGGTCTCGAGACCTTCTAAGGTAAAAGATATTATTAGAGTCCTACCAATGGGTAGTTTCTCTACATGACTGTATCATACCTCTATGATCTTACATCAAATTTACTAGGTATATTAATATGTACAGTTGTAAATGTCAATAAATACTTAATTATTTTATTTTATTTCGTTAAAACCAATAACAAGGTTTCGGAGGTGTCACCCCGCCACCAACTATTTGCTATATTGTCATGTTGCAGCATGGTACGAAGATTGTGCAAAAATTTGCTATTAACGAAGGGTTGTTATTGGTTTTAATGAAATAAAATAAAATAATTAAAACAAGGAAGAGTACCTTTAATTCACAAGATCTAATTATAAATGAAACTCGTACTGTAGAAGATACAACTTTAAGAATAAATACATTTAAAAAAAATATATAGGAATAAATGTTATTTATTGCCTCCTGAGGAGGAAAATCCCTGAAGGGGACATATATACTTGCGCCGAGTCTACTCTCTGGGCTATTAAACACCATCCAGGGGTGCTACGAATGAGAAGTTAGCTTTTAGTGGATCAGAAGATTCACATTGTAATATTTATTGATTAAAATAACACATTTAAGAATATTACAATATATGTACATAGTCATATTGTACAATTAAAGTATTTACCTATGAGGTGTAGATAGTTGACCGTAGATTAATGATTGGAGAAGTTTGTCGGTGGGTGCGGTCAGGAAAGAACAACATAAATAAATAAATATTGTTTTGTTTATTTATGTTGTTCTTTGCTGACCACACCCCCGACAAACCTCTCCAATCATTAAAGTATTTACTATACGACGTTTGCCTGATGGTAGTGGTTCTTGTTGCGGCAGCTAGGTAGCGTCGTATCAGTCCGGTTTTGGCGCATTTAGTCGTTATAACATAAACCATTAGATAGTGGTATCCATACAGTTTAATTCGTATTTATTTCTTATTTACTAGAATTTCTTAAGGTAGTTTTATAGTTTCACCTTCTTCACCTAACAGTTCTAAATCATTAGTATTCCCAAGACAAGTATTTTACCTCTTAAGCTTATGATATATTTTTACTATGCAGGGTTGATTACGTTAATAGCTATATTCATAATTAGTAGAACTTTGTTCTTTAAATACTTTCCTTCTAAAATACTTGAGAATATTTTGTGATTGAAATATTCCCCTTTTAAAATACTAAAAGTATTTTAATTACTGTTATGGGACATAATCTTTCCTTATCTCTGTTTAAGAAAGTTAGTTAAAAATTGGCTTCCTAAAACCATACATCCATATTTGTCTTCTTTCGAACCAGTAAAGCAACAGGCCAAAACATGGTGGAAGAATATCTTAGCACATGTTTCTATAACGTGCATGTTGCAGCACAGATATTGTAACATTAAGTAAGGTCTAAAAGAAGAACCTTTATAGAAGATTAGACGGTACGTTAGAGAAAGGAAAGGAGTCTAAATTTCTTGTCTTGGATGCCTGAGAACCGCCCGGGGGTTGCGTGCAGCCGAGGACCAGTCCTGCAGCCTCTTTAATAGCTCCAAGAGGAGGATTACAAAAACCTTCAACAAAGGAAGGACCTCGCTATCCTTTGGCCACCAGTTGGGGGTGTCCTGGATTGCCTAACCATGAGGTCCAAGAGCCCAAGAGGAAAAAAAAAAATTATTTCACCACCATTTTTGATTGATTTAATGAAAACAATTAGGATTCAAAATTGATGCGTCAGCTAACCCTGTTAAGGGAAAATAAAAAATGGTGGTTGTTCCAGAAGTTGCGAAGAATTCATTTTTGAGTTCTTTCAAGTAAAGAAAACATTGCGCGTTATTTTATGTTAGAAAAAAGTTCACTTTTTACCTAGACTATACAAGGAATAGAGTAAATGTCCACAAAAAACAAACATCGAAGGTGCACGCCCTCTGAAGTTTATTATATTCCAAAAAAATCTATCATTTTCATTTGGAACTCCATAAAACTTAAAACTATCTACAACACAAAAAAAAAATCATAGTACATTATTTAAAGTAAAGTAAATTTTCTAGAATATGAGCTCTAATGAAAAAAAAAAATAAATCTTTACTTTCAATTGTTCTAGAAAGAGTTTTTCCAAAAGCAACATTGAGAATAATGAAAATAATATTTTATGAATTAATTTTGGCAAATATCATGGAAATTGCTAATGAAGATAAACTACCATTATAGCACATTAATAGTCAACTAAACATAAAGTAAACGTATTTGAAAAAGAAGATGCATTCAATTGAATTGTATAATAATTTTCTAATACGAGCAATGCTCTTATGTAAAAGTATGTTGTATATTTGGTAGAGGCTGGGTGTGCCCATGTATAGCCTGTCAATCTTTGTATATGCTATTTAGGCGTTGTATCATTTGCTTCCATTTTGTGATTTTCTCTAGATGATTTATTTCCTTTCCCATTTATACACATCCTTATTATTAAAATACGAAATGAAAAAAACAATATTTTCTGAATTAATTTTGGCAAATGTGATGGAGACTGCTGTTCCTTCGAAGATAAACGTCATCATAGTATATTTATAATCAACTAAACATAAAGTAAATGTATTTGAAAAAAAGTTCATTTAATTGAATTCCATAATAATTTTATGTAAAAGTATGTAGTACAGTATGGCAACTAATCAACTAAACATAAAGTAAATGTATTTGAAAAAAAAGTTCATTTAATTGAATTCCATAATAATTTTATGTAAAAGTATGTAGTACAGTATGGCATTTAGGCGTGGTATCATGTGCTTCCATTTTTTTTTTTCTCCAGATAATTTTATTTCCTTATAATTAAAATACCTGATAAAAATTCTTCATGGCCATTATTTTTGTTCCAGGACAGGGGAATGATGCCAGTAAAGGACGCCGAATTAGGATTCTCCCTTTGTAAGTCTTTATCAGTATGATATTTTATATTTTAAGTGTTATTAAATATAAAGTGTATGTATATATAATACTAGCAGAGCCGGAGATGCTTCGCTATTGCTAGATTCGGGGATGTAGATCAGTTATTTGAACATTATTGAAAAAATACATTATTATTTTTATCACGCATTAGATAAATGATCGAATTAATTGCTTATTATATTTCTTTACTTTATAGCGGTAAATAACAATATATAATAAAACTACATGGTAATAATACATAATAAAAATATATGGTAATAATAAATAATAAAAATTGATTATTATTGATTAATAAAATTATTTTATAATTTGATAAAAAAATAAATAAAATATCTTGTGTCTGGTGGGCAACCTTACCGTATATAAAATTAAATTAAAATCTGTACCAATACAACCCATGAAGGGATAGGGATTACTGTTACTAGACCAACGGTTGTGCAAGGTGGTGATTTGGTCAGAATCACGCTAGACCGCCAGATTTTTACCCAATTAAGGGTACCCAACTTAGGAGGTTTCGTGGACCCCAGGAGGGCTCCAGAATGGTCAACTCACGGCTACAGTGTAACAGAAAACAATTTTCTGCCCAACCGGATTCGAACTTGGATCCTTGGAGTTAGTAGGATCGTGCCTTACCTCGGTGTTACCACGCTTCCTTACTGTATATAACATTCACTTTTTATCTAAAAAGTGTATCGCGATTGCCTTGTCCTAGCCGTAGTCTAAGGGAGAAGAGCTGTGACAATGATCTATCATGACATACTGTGTTTGAGTATAAGGTGCATTTCAGCAAATATTAAACAACATTTATTATACACCATTGTAAAAAAGTAATCAAGTTCCTATTCGTCATTGAAGTGATAAGTTTTCGATTTTTTCGGTTTACTACTCATGTTCATGGGTATACTAGAATGAAAAGAAAAATAAGACAATTTAAAGAATAAATATTGAATAAAATATTTTCCTAGAAAATTCAAAAACTTCTAAACTGCGGTAATTATCAAGAAAAATAATAACAATACTGCATATTACGATCGAGGACTGCAATTAAAGTATATTAAAATCTAATACAGATAAACATATATTCAAGAAGTATGTTAAAGTTACAATATATTTATTACGGTCTACAATACTGACTCTTTGATGTGAATAGAATTATTGTTATTCCTTATAAATTTGTAATACTGTCTCATATTATTCTCTCAGTGTAATATCCGCAGTTTAGAGATCTGTTACCGAGAATGTTCACTTATCAAGTAAATAAATAGGTAAGAAAACCAATTTAATTTAGAACAATGAAAAAGTACTTGCATAGTAAACAGAAGAGAAATTGAAACTCAACGTGGTTACCGAGGATAAAAAATATTAATTTATAATAATACTTAATATAAAAGGAAAGAAGCTACGTTATGATCCAACCAAATTGACTGTGTTCTTCGATGAGTCAGTTCATAACCGTTGCATCCAGTGTATTGTGCTGAATGGGCGGAGATCACAGTGTCAGGCTGTCAGAATTATAGCAATTCCCAGAATGTATTAAATTATTGCTAGAAAGTTTTGTCTTCTACAGTCACTACAATGCCCATGGTACAGGCAATTCCAGCCTAGACATTGCGAGCGAAATTGGCCTCGCGATCGACTTGTTGGCTTATACACTTAATAAGCTGTCCATAAAACTATTTCATCTCGCATTTATAAATTGGTCCAATAATATATGTAGGTAATAAAATATTATTAAAGTTATAAATTAGAATGTTCAGCAGTATATAAGTTAAACGTTTGTGAGCTCTAAGACTGAAAAAGAGAAATGGGAGATAGAAATGACCAACTCGCTTGTTACTCAAAGACTGACTTTTTTTTTTTTGATCCCTTTAAAACAGAATAAAAACAATAAATAAATGGTTGCTTTACATAAATCAGGTTGAGTATTACCTTTTTCTACCTGTGGTACTTTAAGGTTACGATGGAATACTTATCTCGTTATTGTGAATTGTCCATTCTTTATGGTCCTACTAGAAAATATCCGGAGGTGAGGGGCCTCCTCATGTTGAAAAACTGACTTTTATTGTGTTCCGTACCTATAGAGGTACGTACATAGATGTATATATAGATATACATCTTCGATTACCTGACATCGTAATAACAGCTCACTAAGGCTGTAACTTGTATGTATATATATATAGTATATAACAAAAATATAGTTATAAGAAAAAATAAACAAAATTGAAAGAGAACCTACCTTAATTCTTATATTTTTTAAAAATACATATGGGTATAGTTCAATACGCCGTATCTTCTTTAATAATAGTTTTAATTCAATGATTTTTAATCAGTATTTAAATAACACTATTTATTTTCGAAGAGTGTACTCACTATTTGCCAACAATAAA